>NC_069502.1:1208994772-1209294772 GCF_027579735.1 Bombina bombina | reverse complement strand
TGCACTATGTGCAGAATTATATAACATTATTTTTTAGGTTTACTGTCCCTTTAAGCTAAAATTAACTCTACAAGCTGCCTACATGCTCCCTAATTAACCCCTTCACTGCTGGGCATAAAACACGTGTGGTGCGCAGTGTCATTTAGCAGCCTTCTAATTACCAAAAAGCATCGCCAAAGCCATATAAGTCTGCTATTTCTGAACAAAGGGGATCCCAGAGAAGCATTTATAACCATTTATGCCATAATTGCATAAGTTGTTTGTAAATAATTTCTGTGAGAAACCTAAAGTTTGTGAAAAAGTGAACAATTTTTTTTTATTTGATCGCATTTGGCGGTGAAATGGTGGCATGAAATATACCAAAATGGGCCTAGATCAATACTTTGGGTTGTCTACTACACTACACTTACACTAAAATTAACTCTACAAGCTCCCTACATGCTCCCTAATTAACCCCTTCACTGCTGGGCATAAAACACGTGTGGTGCGCAGTGGCATTTAGCAGCCTTCTAATTACCAAAAAGCAACGCCAAAGCCATATAAGTCTGCTATAATGGCATGTCTGGCACACAGTGTTTGGGCAAGGGTCCATCTGACCACTGATACCTGGTCTGCAAAGCATGGTCAGGGCAGGTATATCACCTACACTGCGCACTGTGAAGCGGGCGTAACCCTTACACTTTGGTAAAATGAGAGGGCGCTAAAAGCTAGGTATACTTAACACACCTAATTGATTCAGATTTATATCAAAAGTAAGAATTATCAAAGACAGTATAAATTTTATAAATCGTTTACTGGTGGGAACGTTCCCTATTGCGGTGCAATACATAAATTCATAAAAATAATTGACATTCGCATAAAATATTTAACATGATATCTTCAACTTATAATTTATGGAATACCACCCTGATGAAAAAATGATAACAAGCGCTTAAAAATAAAATTGATTAAATGCTTATAAACCTTAAAAGCAATTATTCCAGAGTATAAAAGTCCGTCTCTATTTCGTTTAGTCCATAATATATCTTCAACAGATGGAATCCCTTATGTATATTAGGGTATATTATATGTGAGACTTGGCTTCGTGATTATAACCAAAATGATTGGTATTTTAAAAACGACAAAATGTTCTTATTTTGAATACTTTGTATCCTTACTTTGTTATATGTGTAGCTTTAACTCACAGATAGTTGCAGCAGCTGTAACCAAATGCTGCTGTAATCAGTCCGAGATTCTGTGGTCCTTTGTAGCAACACGCTCCTTGCGTGTGGGCAGCCTTGTATACTGCAGCTCCTAGTCTCCGGCACAGGATTCACCACTCCCTCCGTGGGGAAGTGACCGGCTAAGGCACGCCGCTCCCTGCGTGTGAGTAACCTGACGGACTGTTGCCTTCGGCTTCCAATACTCACAGCTCCCTGCTTGTGAATAATTATCTGGATCCTCGTCAGTGGTATCGCAAACAGAGGCAATACTGAAGGTTGAATGGACACCCGCTCTTAGCGTGATATACGCGCGGGCAATTACTAGGTACCTAGTGAGTTGAGTTGCTTGTTTAAGTTGCTCGTTTAATCAATTTTATTTTTAAGCGCTTGTTATAATTTTTTCATCAGGGTGGTATTCCATAAATTATAAGTTGAAGATATCATGTTAAATATTTTATGCGAATGTCAATTGTTTTTATGAATTTATGTATTGCACCGCAATAGGGAACGTTCCCACCAGTAAACGATTTATAAAATTTATACTGTCTTTGATAATTCTTACTTTTGATATAAATCTGAATCAATTAGGTGTGTTAAGTATACCTAGCTTTTAGCGCCCTCTCATTTTACCAAATTGTTTGTTCCATTTTCTATCTTGGGGAGATAGTGGAGAGTGGCTTAGGTATCCTTTTTAGATTTTAGCGCTGAAATACCTGTGCTATTCTGTAACCCTTACACTACCTGATCGATACAACATCATACCTGATGTTTTAAAGCACGTTATTCCAAACAATTTAGGAATGTTAGGTGATTTATGCCCTTTATGGATTAAAACCAGACTCTGCATCAACTATGTAATTTTCCATGGGAGTTTTGCCATGGATCCCCCTCCGGCATGCCACAGTCCAGGTGTTAGTCCCCTTGAAACAACTTTTCCATCACTATTGTGGCCAGAAAGAGTCCTTGTGGGTTTTAAAATTCGCCTGCCTATTGAAGTCTATGGCGGTTCGCCCGGATCGCCTGTTCACGAACATTTGCGGAAGTTCGCGTTCGCCGTTCGCGAACCCAAATTTTTATGTTCGCGACATCACTATATCTACTTTGACATAAGAAATAGTTATGTTGTAGAATGAAGGTGATGAGCTCGATAATAAAATCAAACTGTGTGTGTCGGGCATGTAAAAATCTTGTTCTAAATACGAGCAGACAGCTTGGATCCCCAAGTCATGTTTGATGTTGGAATACAAAGCTCTGACATAACAGGTGACCCACCAGCAATCCTCATCCAAAGATAATTCTTGTAATTTAAGCAATAAATCAGTAGAATATTTAATGTAAAAAGATAGTGATATAACAAATTTTTGAAGAAAAAAGTCTATATATGCAGAAAGGGAATTGGTAAGACTTTCGATTCCATCAATAATGGGTCGACATTGGTGTTTAAGAGGATCTTTATGGATCTTGGAGAGGAGGCAGTAGAATGCAGTGCTAGGGTACCCTCCCTAACTTGTGAGCTCGTAGCATCTGTAATGATAGCCCTCAAAGTGTCATCTTTGATCTGTTTATCTGCAAAATATTTTTGAAGGGATAACTTCCTTGTGTAGCTATTGACATCTACATAGATTTTGTTTACATTAAACTGATTGGAGGGACAGAAGGAGAGCCCTCTCCCCAGGACTCTAATCTCATCATCCGCAAGTGGATGAGAGGATAAATTGAAAATACCCTTCTTTAATCTTTGTTATTTGTCCTTTTTGCGGCAGAGAGCTCTTCCTCTAGATCCCCGCCTCCTAGCTGTCTTTTGAGTCTTTGGGGTAGTGATGGCCCTGCCACAGGTCGCCAGACTGGTGGATCTTGTGGGTTGGTACTTGTCCCTAAAAAATGTGACTGGGCTAGTGAGGGAGAGATATTATTTCCTTGTTATTAGTGGACAGAACCTGATAACTATTAGAGTGTTCAAAAGTTTGTCTTGTTCTCTGGTCAGTGTCATTAATGGAACCTAATCGATGAGGTTGTTCCTGATTGTGAGAAGAGGGCGATATGTGTGATGCCCTATGAGTTTAATTGTGATAACTGTTATGATAGTGTGTGTGTGTGTGAAGGTAGAATTAGAGTTATGAGGATTGTTATGCCCATTACCAACTACCTGCCATACTTGCTTGGTGGGGGGTTTAGAGTAGGAATTTACCCTCCTCCCTGAGGTCTGTGCACCTCCATGGGGATATGTTTTCCCATTAGTACTACTATTATGAAAAGGGTTTGGATTAGATGTTCTGTTCTTCCGATTAAAAGTATAAACTTCTCCCTTGGAGTAATCATCATTATCCCTATCCATCTTTTTGTTCTTATTCTCTATTATTTGTTGTTGGTACTCATCGGCTTTATCGTATGTACTCATCCTCAAGTTCTCAAACTGGGGTAAAGATTTATGTGTATCCAAATCTTTCTGTAGTGTATATATTTCAATGCCTACTGCATCTACCAATGACTGCCTGTGTTTGATGAGTATATCAATAAGGGTCATTGAGCATGTATTTAACACATTTTCCCATTCTTTCTAAACATTTTCATTGTTCTTAAAGGAGCAATTTTTAAACATTCTTAGCCCTCTGGGTATTTGGTTCTTGGCTTTATATTTCTTGAGTATGTCCAAATCCCACCAATGTCTATGTTCAGCTTTGAGCAGATTCTCCAAGTTACTGAAATTAGGCTGCAAGGACAAAGGTGGGTTTGGCAACTCAGAAACAGAACATTCTACTGACACCCTCCTATTGGCTCTTTCCAATGAGGATAACATAATGGAAAGAGCAATCCAAAAGGTATAATATACAAATCAAATAAAAAAAACAGCATAAAAGCCCAACAGCCAGGAATCAGCCTCCTCTATTATAGACCAATCTAATCAAGATGAAAAAGTGGGAAAGATACAACAAAATTCCCATAGGGGGTGCTTCCTTACTGTTGATGCAATCAAATTAGCAAACCCAGATATATAATGGAAAAAATGATATCTACATATGATGAAACACAATACAATAAAAATAAAAAAAGTCCTTGGTATCCAATGGGTAGGCAGCACTCTGTCAAACGGATGGTCAATCCCTGGTGGTAGTTAATCTGAAGAAAAGAGAACACAGAGGCGCCAATATGGCCTAGTAACGTCTGTACATATGATAATCAATGTGGAAATAAGATGGGTATTCACAAAGGCGAAGCACCCAATGGTCCTAATGGGGCAGACTGGAACTATAGCAGTGGACCAGCTGACTGTGTGCCGGCAAATCTAGCACCCGTTCAGGTGGTGGATAGGCGGAACATTCATTCATGTGAGTAAGAGAACAGAGCAACCATAGTCTAGCACAGGTAGAAATGATACTTAATGGTTACACTTAGAATATGTAGCGCACCTCCAAGTGCAGTAGTAGCAATGTGGGACCTCTCAGCCGCCCAGTAGACTGTACTTGCACATTAGCAGGATTCACTCTCAACCATAAGATAAAGTTCCAAGCAGCAGCAAGTGTATCATAAAAGCAGTATTTTATTAAAACAAAGCAACGCGTTTCTCAGCCTCTCAAGGGCTGTTTCCTCAGGCTATACAATGTAATAACCCCCCCCCCTCCCACACACACACACACACACATCATCTGTGTGAGAATACAAATTTAAAAACGTCATCCCAGAGCTAACCCAGAGCTAACCCAAAAGCTGATCACAGCTGAGGGTTGATGTTAATGATATTAATTGCTATGGTAACATAACCTAAACAAAAAAAATGTTTCAATAGGCCTAATGCTACTTTCTATATGTGATTAAAATAATCAGGCACTTATGTATACAAACTAATATGGTTGGGAGTGGATTAAAGTTTTCCTTCTAAACCAGAGATCTCCCTCTATGTATTTGTGCAAGCTGCAATACCTTACAACGGATCAATGGATAAATCGGTCTATCTGATATAGATCTGGTGTAATGGCCATAATACTTTGTTCTCACAAATTTCTACTAGAGGATTATAAACAAACTAACAACATCAGAGTGCTTGTGTATAGTTAGAGGCATCATGCCTCCATAATGTCAAGCTAATAGGTGACACCCTCGTCATAGGGGTGTGTATTTTCTTACCCAATCAAGATTTAGCCTGTAAAACACACAGGAGGGATGACAGCTAGGTCACACCTCTCGGTGCTGCAGCGCTTTTTGGCTCAGTCATTGCCACTTGGTGCAAAACATGTTATATATAGGAGGCTGAAGGAAATGTATGCTGGAAAAATGACAATAAATCCAGATGTGTCAATATAAGTCATTATCACTTTTTCTCTACGAAAAGAATTTTGGAAAAAATGAAGTCCGATTGTACAAAAAGTAAGGTCGGGAGCACCACCCCAAAGGTGCACAAACCGCAGCCCCGGAGACATTCAAAGTGAGACAATGCCCTTAATACACCCCAATCTATTATTGGAAATAATGATTCTAAATAATGATTCAAAGTAAACTTGTTTACCAACCCCAAAAATGATGTCTAGTAAAATGCTGTGATTATATATTAATAATTCATAAACATGAACATAAATGTGCTATGTGAGTAACTTAATGTGCTAAATATTCTAGACATGTCTTAAAGATTTACCCCTACAATATGATAAGTGGTCTGTAATATATACTAAAGCCCTGACTATAAACAAGGGCTTATGTGAGGTAAATGTGTTAATGAAGTAACCAGTGATATAGATCCACCTGGCATCAAGTGTGCGAGGGGGATTAGGGGCCATCCCTTAAGACAGGGGTGTCCAAACTTTGCTCTCCAGAGGTTTTGGAACTACATTTCCCATGATGCTCAGCTAGATAAAATGCTGGCTGAGCATCATCGGAAATGTAGTTCCAAAACCTCTGGAGAGCAAAGTTTGGACACCCCTGCCTTAAGGGATATAGTGCTTATGGTGAACAAGTGAATGTGGGGAGGTGGGAAAGAGTGATTACAAATGAACTCCTGCCAGCGGCTATCAACAGATAAGTGATAAGAACTAAAAATATATGAACTTGTTGTCACAAACATATGTTTAAACTGACTATAATCCAACCCTAGGGATACATGTGATAAATGAGCCCCCCTAGATAGGCGGGGTAATGTGTATAGTGACTCAGTATATATGCGTATGTATAACAGCTTAATATATAAATAATATAATAAGGAAGGGTGCGGAAAAAATACAGTGAAATATGTATGCACAGTATATGGTAGTGTGAAATGTGATCCAATCGACAAGAGTGGCGAATGTAGTGATTCAGTATGTGTGCACAACTGTGAATACAACCTTTGTGTGATATAATATAATGAGAGATATGTGTAGATAAAATATAATGAAAAACATGTGCTGCACACGATATATGATGATATGAAATGTAATCTTTAAGAAAAATTCTAATACTTATTAGAGGGCTCATATAAGTCTTAAAAGTGGTAAATATTTGTGACAACTAAGTGATACAACTAGAACCAAAGCTTCAATCTAACTACAAAAACATGTGTGAAGATGTGTATATTGAAAAAGATCCCCCTTGAGAATTCAAATAAATGCTGACAAATCTAGATTTTCATTAAGGCCATAAAGTTGGAGGGTCTGTAGTTTAGTAACCCAATAAGATTCTTTTCTCTTCAGGGTCAAACAGGCATTGGCATGGGATCTGGAAACAGATTCTATGGACAAAATGCTCATAGGGTTCTTGAGTTCCCCATGTGCAAATGCACTGTGTCTGGAGACACTGTGGGTTTTGGACTTATTCTTAATATTGGAAGCGTGTTCCCATCTTTCTTTCATTTAATTAGCAAGAGTCCATGAGCTAGTGACGTATGGGATATACATTCCTACCAGGAGGGGCAAAGTTTCCCAAACCTCAAAATGCCTATAAATACACCCCTCACCACACCCACAATTCAGTTTTACAAATTTTGCCTCCCATGGAGGTGGTGAAGTAAGTTTGTGCTAGATTCTACGTTGATATGCGCCTCGCAACAGGCTGAAGCCCGGTTTTCCTCTCAGAGTGCAGTGAATGTCAGAGGGATGTGAAGAGAGTATTGCCTATTTGAATACAATCGTCTTCCTCTAGGGGATCTATTTCATAGGTTCTCTGTTATCGGTCGTAGAGATTTCTTCTCCTACCTCCCTTTTCAGATCGACGATATACTCTTATATACCATTACCTCTACTGATTCTCGTTTCAGTACTGGTTTGGCTATCTACTATATGTAGATGAGTTTCCTGGGGTAAGTAAGTCTTATTTTTTGTGACACTCTAAGCTATGGTTGGGCACTTTATATGTAAAGTTCTAAATATATGTCTTTAAACTTATATTTGCCATGATTCAGGATAATCAGTATTCCTTCATTCAGACTGTCAGTTTCATTATTTGGGAAAATGCATATGAATAAATATTTTTTTCTTACCTTGAACAATTTCAAATTGACTATTTTTCCCTGCGGGCTGTTAGGCTCGCGGGGGCAGAAAATGCTTCATTTCTCCAACATTGGTGTGTCCGGTCCACAGCGTCATCCTTACTTGTGGGAATATCTCTTCCCCAACAGGAAATGGCAAAGAGTCCCAGCAAAGCTGGCCATATAGTCCCTCCTAGGCTCCGCCCACCCCAGTCATTCTCTTTGCCGTTGCACAGGCAACATCTCCACGGAGATGGTTAAGAGTTTTTTGGTGTTTAAATGTAGTTTTTTTATTCTTCTATCAAGTGTTTGTTATTTTAAAGTAGTGCTGGTATGTACTATTTACTCTGAAACAGAAAAGGATGAAGATTTCTGTTTGTGAGAGGAAGATGATTTTAGCAGACAGTAACTAAAATCGATTGCTGTTTCCACATAGGACTGTTGAGATGAAGTAACTTCAGTTGGGGGAAACAGCAGACTTTTCTGCTTAAGGTATGACTAGCCATATTTCTAGCAAGACCATGTAATGCTGGAAGGCTGTCATTTCCCCTCATGGGGACCGGTAAGCCATTTTCTTAGTCAAGCAAACAGAATAAAGGGCTTAATATGGGCTATAAAACTGGTAGACACTTTTATGGGCTAAATCGATTGCTTTATTTGGGCATTTTATACATGTTTATGCTGATCAGATCACATGGATGGAAGGTAAACATAGAAAAAAGTTCTCTGTCTCCGTCAACAAGAGTTCCCTTCTTGGGAACAATAATAGATTCCTTAGAAATGAGGATTTTTCTGACAGAGGTCAGAAAGTCAAAACTTCTAAGCGCTTGTTAAGTTCTTCATTCTGTTCCACATCCTTCCATAGCACAGTGCATGGAAGTAGTAGGGTTGATGGTTGCAGCAATGGACATAGTTCCTTTTGCACGAATTCATCTAAGACCATTACAACTGTGCATGCTCAAACAGTGGAATGGGGACTATACAGACTTGTCTCCAATGATTCAAGTAGATCAGAAGACCAGAGATTCACTCCGTTGGTGGCTGACCCTGGACCATCTATCCCAGGGAATGAGCTTCCGCAGACCAGAGTGGGTCATTGTCACGACCGACGCCAGTCTAGTGGGCTGGGGTGTGGTCTGGGAATCCCTGAAAGCTCAGGGACTATGGTCTCGGGAAGAGTCTCTTCTCCCGATAAACATTCTGGAACTAAGAGCGATCTTCAATGCTCTCAGGGCTTGGCCTCAGCTAGCAAAGGCCAGATTCATAAGATTCCAATCAGACAACATGACGACTGTTGCGTATATCAATCATCAGGGGGGAACAAGGAGTTCCCTGGCGATGAAAGAAGTGACCAAAATAATTCAATGGGCGGAGGATCACTCCTGCCACCTATCTGCGATCCACATCCCAGGTGTGGAAAACTGGGAAGCGGATTATCTGAGTCGTCAGACATTCCATCCGGGGGAGTGGGAACTCCACCCGGAGATCTTTGCCCAACTAACTCAGTTATGGGGCATTCCAGACATGGATCTGATGGCGTCTCGTCAGAACTTCAAGGTTCCTTGCTACGGGTCCAGATCCAGGGATCCCAAGGCGACTCTAGTAGATGCACTAGTAGCACCTTGGACCTTCAACCTAGCTTATGTATTTCCACCGTTTCCTCTCATTCCCAGGCTGGTAGCCAGGATCAAACAGGAGAGGGCCTCGGTGATCTTGATAGCTCCTGCGTGGCCACGCAGGACTTGGTATGCAGACCTGGTGAATATGTCATCGGTTCCACCATGGAAGCTACCTTTGAGACGGGACCTTCTTGTTCAGGGTCCATTCGAACATCCAAATCTGGTCTCCCTCCAGCTGACGGCTTGGAGATTGAACGCTTGATTCTATCAAAGCGTGGGTTTTCAGATTCTGTGATTGATACTCTGGTTCAGGCCAGAAAACCGGTAACTAGAAAGATTTACCATAAAATATGGAAAAGATATATCTGTTGGTGTGAATCCAAAGGATTCCCATGGAATAAGATAAAAATTCCCAAGATTCTCTGCTTTCTACAAGAAGGTTTGGAGAAAGGATTATCTGCAAGTTCTCTAAAGGGACAGATCTCTGCTTTATCTGTCTTACTACACAAAAGACTGGCAGCTGTGCCAGATGTTCAAGCATTTGTTCAGGCTCTGGTTAGGATCAACAACAACATGGGAGCGCTCAGACGCCCGTTCTGTGTGTGGCCTCGGCTCACGCTTCACGTAAGGTGCCGCCCCTCTTGAATAGGTCCTGACGTCTCGATGACGACACCTGGAAACTCCGTCAATCCGGTGCAAGTGGTAAAACGATCCACCACCGCTTGCACTAATATGATAGCAACATCCACTGCACACGGCAATTGACAAACAAAACCATGCAACGGAAATAAAGGACAAAGGCTCCAAACTGGTGAAATAAAAAGTCTTGTATTCAGTAACTTAGTTTGGCAAAAGCGGTTACAACAGGCAATACAGCAGGTCAAACGCGTTTCATATATATTAAACTTCTTCAGTGACCATTGATGGTCACTGAAGAAGTTTAATATATATGAAACGCGTTTGACCTGCTGTATTGCCTGTTGTAACCGCTTTTGCCAAACTAAGTTACTGAATACAAGACTTTTTATTTCACCAGTTTGGAGCCTTTGTCCTTTATTTCCGTTGCATGGTTTTGTTTGTCAATCTGGTTAGGATCAAACCTGTTTACAGACCTTTGACTCCTCCCTGGAGTCTAAATCTAGTTCTTTCAGTTCTTCAAGGGGTTCCGTTTGAACCTTTACATTCCATAGATATTAAGTTACTATCTTGGAAAGTTTTGTTTTTGGTTGCTATTTCTTCTGCTAGAAGAGTTTCAGAGTTATCTGCTCTGCAGTGTTCTCCACCCTATCTGGTGTTCCATGCAGATAAGGTGGTTTTGCGTACTAAGCCTGGTTTTCTTCCAAAGGTTGTTTCTAACAAGAATATTAACCAGGAGATAGTTGTACCTTCTTTATGTCCGAATCCAGTTTCAAAGAAGGAACGTTTGTTACACAATTTGGACGTAGTCCGTGCTCTAAAATTCTATTTAGAGGCTACAAAAGATTTCAGACAAACATCTTTGTTTGTTGTCTATTCTGGTAAAAGGAGAGGTCAAAAAGCGACTTCTACCTCTCTTTCCTTTTGGCTTAAAAGCATCATCCGATTGGCTTATGAGACTGCCGGACGGCAGCCTCCTGAAAGAATCACAGCTCACTCCACTAGGGCTGTAGCTTCCACATGGGCCTTCAAGAACGAGGCTTCTGTTGACCAGATATGTAAGGCAGCGACTTGGTCTTCACTGCACACTTTTGCCAAATTTTACAAATTTGATACTTTTGCTTCTTCGGAGGCTATTTTTGGGAGAAAGGTTTTGCAAGCCGTGGTGCCTTCCGTTTAGGTAACCTGATTTGCTCCCTCCCTTCATCCGTGTCCTAAAGCTTTGGTATTGGTTCCCACAAGTAAGGATGACGCCGTGGACCGGACACACCAATGTTGGAGAAAACAGAATTTATGCTTACCTGATAAATTACTTTCTCCAACGGTGTGTCCGGTCCACGGCCCGCCCTGGTTTTTTAATCAGGTCTGATGAATTATTTTCTCTAACTACAGTCACCACGGTACCATATGGTTTCTCCTATATATTTCCTCCTGTCCGTCGGTCGAATGACTGGGGTGGGCGGAGCCTAGGAGGGACTATATGGCCAGCTTTGCTGGGACTCTTTTGCCATTTCCTGTTGGGGAAGAGATATTCCCACAAGTAAGGAGGACGCCGTGGACCGGACACACCGTTGGAGAAAGTAATTTATCAGGTAAGCATAAATTCTGTTTTTATTGCGTCATTCTTGGCGCAAACTTTTTTGGCGCAAAATTTTGTCATTTCCGGCGCCGTAGTTGACGCTGAAAGTTGTTTTCAGTTACGTCATTTTTTTGACGCATGTGTATTCAGACGTTTTTTTGCATCCAAAAATGTGGGCGTCGGTTTCGGCGTCAGAGGATGTGGCGTCATACTTGGCGCCAAAAAATATGGGCGTTGTATTTGGCACCAATAATGTGGGCGTCATATTTGGCGCCAAAAATGTGGGCGTCTTTTTTGTTCCACTTTTTTCTCACATTATTTAAGTTTATTTTGCATTTTTTCCCATTCCTGAAGCTGTCATTTAAGGAATTTGATAATTTTGCTTTATACGTTGTTTTTTCTATTACATATTGCAAGATGTCACATCCTGACCCTGGATCAGAATCTACTACTGGAAAGACGCTGCCTGATGCTGGTTCTACCAAAGTTAAGTGCATTTGTTGTAAACTTGTGGTAACTGTTCCTCCGGCTGTATATTGTGTTAGTTGCCATGATAAACTTTCCAATGCAGATTGTGTCTCCATTAGTAATAATCCTTTACCTGTTGTTGTTCCTTCAACATCTAATGTTCAGGATGTTCCTGTTAATGTAAAAGAATTTGTTTCTAATTCTATTAGGAAGGCTCTGTTTGTTATTCCTCCTTCCAGTAAACGTAAAAGGTCTTTTAAAACTTCTCATTTTTCGGATGAATTTTTAAGTGACCGCCATCATTCTGACTTATCTTCTGATGAGGATCTATCTGGTTCAGAAGATTCTGCCTCAGATACTGATACTGATAAATCTTCATATTTGTTTAAAATGGAGTTTATTCGTTCTTTACTTAAAGAAGTGTTGATTGCATTAGATATGGAGGAGTCTAGTCCTCTTGATACTAAATCTGCTAAGCATTTAAATTCGGTTTATAAACCTCATGTAGTTATTCCAGAAGTTTTTCCAGTCCCTGATGCTATCTCAAAAGTGATTTCTAGGGAATGGAATAGTCTGGGTACTTCATTTACTCCTTCTCCAAGGTTTAAGAAAGTGTACCCTGTGCCATCTGATAGATTAGAGTTTTGGGACAAAATCCCCAAAGTTGATGGGGCTATCTCTACTCTTGCTAAACGTACTACTATTCCTACGGCAGATAGTACTTCCTTTAAGGATCCTTTAGATATGAAGCTTGAATCCTTTCTAAGGAGAGCTTATTTATGTTCAGGTAATCTTCTTAGACCTGCTATTTCTTTGGCTGATGTTGCTGCAGCTTCAACTTTCTGGTTGGAGGCATTAGCGCAACAAGTATCAGACCATAATGCTTATAGCATTGTTAAACTTCTTCAACATGCTAATAACGTTGTTTGTGATGCCATTTTTGATATCATTGCGCTCCTATATATACCAAACTATCATTAGAATTGATGTCAGGTATATGTCTTTAGCTATTTTAGCTAGAAGAGCTTTATGGCTTAAAACTTGGAATGCAGATATGACTTCTAAGTCAACTTTGCTTTCTCTCTCTTTCCAAGGTAATAAATTGTTTGGTTCTCAGTTGGATTCAATAATTTCAACTGTTACTGGGGGGAAGGGATCCTTTTTGCCTCAGGACAAAAAATCTAAAGGTAAATATAGGGCTGCTAATCATTTTCGTTCCTTTCGTCAGAATAAGGAGCAGAAGCCTGACCCTTCCTCTAAAGGAACGGTTTCCGTTTGGAAACCTTCTCCAGTCTGGAATAAATCCAAGCCTTTTAGAAGTCAAAACCAGCTCCCAAATCCGCATGAAGGTGCGGTCCTCATTCCAGCACAGCTGGGAGGGGGCAGGTTACGATTTTTCAAAGATGTTTGGATCAATTCGATTCACAATCTTTGGATTCAGAACATTGTTTCACAAGGGTACAGAATAGGTTTCATGGTAAGGCCGCCTGTGAGAAGATTTTTTCTCTCACGCATTCCAGTAAATCCAGTGAAGGCTCAGGCATTTCTGAACTGTGTTTCAGACCTAGAGTTGGCTGGGGTAATTATGCCAGTTCCAGTTTTGGAACGGGGTCTGGGGTTTTACTCAAATTTATTCATTGTACCAAAGAAGGAGAATTCCTTCAGACCAGTTCTGGATCTAAAAATTTTGAATCGTTATGTAAGGATACCAACATTCAAAATGGTGACTATAAGGACTATTCTGCCTTTTGTTCAGCAAGGGCATTATATGTCTACAATAGACTTACAGGATGCATATCTTCATATTCCGATTCATCCAGATCATTATCAGTTCCTGAGATTCTCTTTTCTAGACAAGCATTACCAGTTTGTTGCTCTTCTGTTTGGCCTAGCAAAAGCTCCAAGGATCTTTTCGAAGGTTCTCGTGCCCTTCTCTCTGTAATCAGAGAACAGGGTATTGCAGTATTTCCTTATTTGGACGATATCTTGGTACTTGCTCAGTCTTTACATTCTGCAGAATCTCATACGAATCAACTTGTGTTGTTTCTTCAAAGACATGGTTGGAGGATCAATTTACCAAAGAGTTCCTTGATTCCTCAGACAAGGGTAACCTTTTTGGGTTTCCAAATAGATTCAGTGTCCATGACTTTGTCTCTAACAGAGAAGAGACGTCTGAAATTGGTTTCAGCTTGTCGAAACCTTCAGTCTCAATTGTTCCCTTCGGTAGCATTATGCATGGAAATTCTAGGTCTCATGACTGCTGCATCGGACGCGATCGCTTTTGCTCGTTTTCACATGAGACCTCTTCAGCTTTGTATGCTGAACCAGTGGTGCATGGATTATACAAAGATATCATAATTAATATCCTTAAATCCCAATGTTCGACTGTGATCTCAACAGATGCAAGTCTTTCAGGTTGGGGAGCTGTATGGGGATCTCTGACAGCGCAGGGGGTTTGGGAATCCCAGGAGGCGAGATTACCAATCAACATTTTGGAACTCCGTGCGATTTTCAGAGCTCTTCAGTTCTGGCCTCTTCTGAAGAGAGAATCGTTTATTTGTTTTCAGACAGACAATGTCACAACCGTGGCGTATGTCAATCATCAAGCTGGGACTTACAGTCCTCAAGCTATGAAAGAAGTATTTCGGATACTTTTATGGGCGGAATCCAGCTCCTGTCTAATTTCTGCGGTTCACATCCCAGGTGTAGACAATTGGGAAGCAAATTATCTCAGTCGCCAGACGTTACATCCGGGCGAATGGTCTCTTCACCCAGAGGTATTTTTTCAGATTGTTCAAATCTGGAGACTTCCAGAAATAGATCTGATGGCCTCTCATCTAAACAAGAAACTTCCCAGGTATCTGTCCAGATCCAGGGATCCTCAGGCGGAAGCAGTGGATGCGTTGTCGCTTCCTTGGAATTATCATCCTGCCTATATCTTTCCGCCTCTAGTTCTTCTTCCAAAAGTGATTTCCAAGATTCTAATGGAGCGTTCGTTTGTACTGCATGGCCTCACAGGTTTTGGTATGCGGATCTCATTCGGATGGCCAGTTGCCAACCTTGGACACTTCCGTTAAGACCAGACCTTCTATCTCAAGGCCTTTTTCCATCAGGATCTCAGGATCTCAAATCATTAAATTTGAAGGTATGGAGATTGAACGCTTGATTCTTAGTCATAGAGGTTTCTCTGACTCAGTGATTAATACTATGTTACAGGCTCGTAAATCTGTCTCTAGAAAGATTTATTATCGAGTTTGGAAGACTTACATTTCTTGGTGTTCTTCTCATAAATTCTCTTGGCATTCTTTTAGAATTCCTAGAATTTTACAATTTCTTCAGGATGGTTTGGATAAGGGTTTGTCTGCAAGTTCTTTGAAAGGACAAATCTCTGCTCTTTCTGTTCTTTTTCACAGAAAGATCGCTAATCTTCCTGATATTCATTGCTTTGTACAGGCTTTGGTTTGTATCAAACCTGTCATTAAGTCAATCTCTCCTCCTTTTTAGTCTTAATTTGGTTCTAAGGGCCTTACAGGCTCCTCCGTTTGAACCTATGCATTCTCTGGATATTAAATTACTTTCTTGGAAAGTTTTGTTCCTTTTGGCCATCTCTTCTGCTAGAAGAGTTTCTGCTCTTTCTTGTGAATCTCCTTTTCTGATTTTTCATCAGGATAAGGCGTTTTTTTGCGGACTTCATTTCAATTTTTACCTAAGGTTGTGAATTCTAACAACATTAGTAGAGAAATTGTTGTCCCTTCATTGTGTCCTAATCCTAAGAATTCTCTGGAAAGATCTTTACATTCTTTGGATGTAGTAAGAGCTCTGAAATATTATGTTGAAGCTACTAAAGATTTTAGAAAGACTTCTAGTCTATTTGTTATCTTTTCTGGTTCCAGGAAAGGTCAGAAGGCTTCTGCCATTTCTTTGGCGTCTTGGTTAAAGTCTTTGATTCATCTTGCTTATGTGGAGTCGGGTAAGTCCCCGCCTCAAAGGATTAAGGCTCATTCTACTAGGTCAATTTCTACTTCCTGGGCTTTTAGGAATGAAGCTTCTGTTGATCAGATTTGCAAAGCAGCAACTTGGTCTTCTTTGCATACTTTTACTAAATTCTACCATTTTTATGTTTTTTCTTCTTCTGAAGCAGTTTTTGGTAGAAAAGTACTTCAGGCAGCTGTTTCAGTTTGATTCTTCTGCTTATGATTTCAGTTTTTTCATTATAAGATTAAAACTTTTTGATTTGGGTTGTGGATTATTTTTTCAGCGGAATTGGCTGTCTTTATTTTATCCCTCCCTCTCTAGTGACTCTTGCGTGGATGTTCCACATCTTGGGTATCTGCTATCCCATACGTCACTAGCTCATGGACTCTTGCTAATTACATGAAAGAAAACATAATTTATGTAAGAACTTACCTGATAAATTCATTTCTTTCATATTAGCAAGAGTCCATGAGGCCCACCCTTTTTTGAGGTGGTTATGATTTTTTTTTTATAAAGCACAATTATTCCAATTCCTTATTTTTGATGCTCCTTTCTTATCACCCCACTTCTTGGCTATTCGTTAAACTAAATTGTGGGTGTGGTGAGGGGTGTATTTATAGGCATTTTGAGGTTTGGGAAACTTTGCCCCTCCTGGTAGGAATGTATATCCCATACGTCACTAGCTCATGGACTCTTGCTAATATGAAAGAAATGAATTTATCAGGTAAGTTCTTACATAAATTATGTTTTTTCACTTTGCGGCAAGTGTGGCCTATATATTGGACCCCACCTTGACAATTTAACAGGTAAATCACAAATGATGATTCGCAGGTCATAACGTTTTTGATGTTGAAAGTCTCCCAAGTACTATGGGACGTAAAATTAGATACTGTGTGAAAATGTGGGTAGAAATTAGAGATGGGCCCAGCACTCACCATCCAATTTAGGGTGCACGCTACAGGGGTTTCTGCACTAACCCCAGAAGTAGACAGTATTGTAGAAAAGAGCAGCTGCACCACACTTTAGGAAATTTTAACTGCTTTTAATGATGAAACATACAGAAAGACAACAACGTTTCGGTCATCAACTGACCTTAATCATATTAACATGATTAAGGTCAGTTGATGACCGAAACATTATTGTCTTTCTGTATGTTTCATCATTAAAAGCAGTTAAAATTTCCTAAAGTGTGGTGCTGCTGCTCTTTTCTACAATACTGAAAATGTGGGTACACATGACACAGCGTCTCCTACAACACTTAGAAATTTTGTGTCTCAGTAAAACCCTTCCTGGTAAGCTAGACTGTGTCACACTTTCTTTGTGTTTATCTCTCACTACTTTGCTTGGAGACAAAGTGGTCTTGAGAGTGAGGGCTCTTCTGTAGAATACCTTTGGTTTATGTCCAATCATTTTCTTAAGTGTGTGATCATTAGTCAATATCGGCCAGTGTTTTTGTAAAATTCTATTGATCTCACGGTAGTTAGAATTGTATCTGGTGATGAAAAGGGGAGGGTTAATATCCTTGAAGTTGTTCTTCATCTTAATGTTCCTACAAAAATATTGAGCTCTGTCATCTTCTCTAACCCTAACTATCTCTCTAGTAATGAGATCTTGTAGGTACCCTTTCTCTAGAAATCTGTCCCCAAGCACCCTAGCCTGCTCGTCCTTGTCTGCTAAAGTGGAGGAAGCTGTTGCAGTCTACTGTTTTGAAGAAGGTTTTAGAAGAAACTGCTCCATCATGATTCCTAGCCAATATCAAATCCAGGAATTCAATCTTATCTTTTTGGATGTTATGTGTAAATGATATTCCAAATGAGTTATTGTTGAGGTGGTCAATAAAATCCAAAATAGATGAATGAGGTCCTCTGAATATGAAGAAGAGGTCATCTATGTAATGGCCATAGAACACCAGGTCCGCAGCAAAACACTCCTTTTGTCTGTAAGTAATATCTGCTTTGATATAAGAAATAGTTATGTTGTAGAATGAAGGTGATGAGCTCAATCTATCTATCTTTCTATTGGGTACTAATAGAGCGTAAACTAATCACCCGTGAGGGTCTCAAGGCGCTAAGGGGGGGGAGGGGCATTCAGTTGAAGAGCCAGGTTTTGAGGTCCTTTCTGAACTTTGTAAGGGAGGTGGATTGTCTGAGGTGCAGCGGGAGGGAGTTCCATGTCTTTGCTGCCATGTGGGAGAAGGATCTTCCGTCCGCTGTGGATTTGCTGATGCGGGGGATGACTGTGAGTGCTTGGTCAGCCGATCGGAGTTGACTGGCAGGGGTGTAGAAATTTACATGGTGGTTGATGTATTCGGGTCCGATGTTGTGTAGGGCCTTGAATGCGTGGGTAAGGAGCTTGAAGGTGATCTTTTGTTGATGGGGAGCCAGTGAAGGTTCCTTAGGTGTTCGGTGATGTGGCATTGGAGAGGGATGTCAAGGATGAGTCTGGCTGAGGCGTTCTGGATACATTGGAGTCTCTTTTGGAGTTTGATGGTAGAAAATAAAATCAACCTGTGTGTCGGGCATGTAAAAATCTTGTTCTAAATATGAGCGGACAGCTTGGATCCCCAATTCATGTTTGATGTTAGAATAAAAAGATCCGACATCACAGGTGACCCACCAGCAATCCTCATCCAAAGATAATTCTTGTAATTTCAGCAATAAATCCATAGAATCTTTAATTTAAGAAGATAGTGATATAACAAATTTTTTAAGAAAAAAGTCTATATATGCAGAAAGGGAATCGGTAAGACTTCCGATTCCAGCAATAATTGGTCAACCTTGGGGTTTAAGAGGATCTTTATGGATCTTGGGGAGGTGGTAGTAGAATGCAGTGCTAGGGTACTTGGGGAAACAGAGCTCCATTTCTTTTTTAGTCAGGATGCCCTTATCTAATCCTGACAAGAGAATATCATATAACTCCTGTTGGTAATTACATGTAGGGTCACCAAAAAGGATTCTATAGTATTCTTTATCGTTAAGTATACGATTGGCTTCACTTAGTCTTGTATGTCTTGTGGGACTACCCCCCACCCTTATCCACCTGCCTGATGATGAGATTGGGTTTACTGGTAAGACTGCTTCCTAATTCTAAAACCTTATGGTTTCGATTTGGTTGGGAGTTGCCTCCCCTTGTTGTCGGGACCCATTTGGGTTTTGGGAGCTTAGCTGAATTTGGGTGCTCTGACTTGGTAGAATAGTTTGAGACACAGCCTACGTCTTTGACAACTCCGGTTTGATCCCTTTACAGGGTCATACATTTCAGTGCGCCTTTTGGAGTTTGTGGTAACCTTGTTGGTTGTCCTTTGGTCTTTTCCTTGCCTACTCCCTTGGGGGCTTTTGGCTGGGTTTTTCCTTTGCTAGTAAGGGGTGTGTGGTTGGGGACTGTCTGTTGGGACAGTGTCTCCTGGGGGACTGTTGGCTCAGTTGAGTCTGTTTGCGGTCTCTTGCAAGGCTTCTGAGCTATCTCTTGGTCAGTGCCTCTGAGGCCTTGTCAAACTGTTTCTCTCGGCTTCAGACGAAGCAGGTTTTTTTGTGGGGTAGTGGTTTCATGCCTGGTGCCCTCAGATTGGGCCGCCTTTTGCACCCTCCCGTTTTGGCATTCAGTGTCCTCTTTAGCTTTGGTATTGATTTCCCAAAAGTAATGAATGCAGCTGTGGACTCTTTCCAATTAGGAAGAAAAATATAAATTATGCTTACCTGATAATTTTCTTTTCTTTCATGTAATTGGCAAGAGTCCATGAGCTAGTGACGTATGGGATGTACAATCCTACCAGGAGGGGCAAAGTTTCCCAAACCTCAAAATGCCTATAAATACACCCATCACCACACCCACAATTCAGTTTTACAAACTTTGCCTCCTATGGAGGTGGTGAAGTAAGTTTGTGATAAAATTTCTACGTTGATATGTGCTTCTCAGCATTTTTGAAGCCCAATTTCTCTCAGAGTACAGTGAATGTCAGAGGGATGTGAAGGGAGTATCACCTATTGAATGCAATGGTTTTCCTCACGGGGATCTATTTCATAGGTTCTCTGTTATCGGTCGTAGAGATTCAACTCCTACCTCCCTTTTCAGATCGACGATATACTCTCATATTCCATTACCTCTACTAATAACCGTTTCAGTACTGGTTTGGCTATCTGCTATATGTGGATGGGTGTCTTTTGGTAAGTATGTTTTCATTACTTAAGACACTCTCAACTATGGTTTGGCACTTTATGTATTTATATAAAGTTCTAAATATATGTATTGTACTTATATTTGCCATGATTCAGGTTTTCAGTATATTTCCTTTTTGCAGACTGTCAGTTTCATATCTGGAAAATGCTTTTTTAATGAAAATGTATTTCTTACCTGGGGTATAGTCTCTTTTTCAAATTGACTGTCTTTTAAATTTGCGGGCAGAATTAGGCTCGCGAGGGCGCAAAATGCCAAAGTTTATTGCGTCATTCTTGGCGCGAGATTTTTTGGCGTGAAGTTACGTTCATTGATGCAAATTCGTCATTTCCGGCATCTTAGTTAATGCCGAGTGCTGTTTGCATTTTTTCCCATTCCTGAAACTGCCATTTAAGGAAATTGATAATTTTGCTTTATATGTTCGGCTCGTCTGACTACCAGCTCTGGTTTTGATTCCTTTTTTTTTTTTTTTTTTTTTAAGTTTTTATTGAAATATCATTCGAGGGTACAGAAATAAGACAAGGAAAATCGATTATTAGCACATCAATTACAAAATAAGAGAAACATACCAATTCTACATTAGCATATTAAATTAAATTCCAATACACTTTATGCTTATGGTCCTTTACACAACAAACAATGACATTTAGCTCTTGTTGTCAATAAAAATTAATCTTACTGGCTAACTCCATAGAACCTCCTGGAGTGGACAATCAGCCGAAACCCAGGGTGACGAAGGGGGACACTAAAGGCGGTATGGCGAACAGCGAAAAAAAGAAAAAACAAAAAAAACAAAAGCAAAAAAAAAGCGCCTAAATTACATAGAAGGCAAAATCTCTTAAAGAGGCGGAGGCAAAAAAGGAAAAAACATTTTTTTTCTATATTTTCCAATTAGATGGAAATAAACCAAGTTCCAAGTGCTGAACAAACCAGCAAGATTCCCTTAGTGGGGCTATTAACTGCAATTGTGCATCTAAAGGGAAGGTTATTATTACTTTTTCCCATTTAAGAAAAAATCTTTGGATTGACTTGTCGCTATAGTCTCTTAAATTAAATTGTTCCATAGTAATCTGGTTGTACATTTTGTTTAAAAACTCCTTGAATTTAGGCTCCCGGGAGGACTTCCAATTCCTGAGAATGACATTGCGTCCCACTAGGATAATAGTGTTTATAAGTCTCGTATTCGAGTAAGGGTCCTCATGATTTAAAAGGAAAAAAATATATCTCGGCTCGAGAATAAGATTACAAGCAATCACTTTATTTGTCCAGAAACATACTTTACTCCAGAACTGCATTATTTTAGGGCAACTCCAGAAACAGTGCATTTCGTCTGCATCCCTAGCATTACATTTGGGACAATTAACCTCCTTTTTGTACCATTTTGACATTTTAGCTGGTGTAATATATAGCAAATTGGTTAACTTGAAGTTTGATTCCCTCCAATCTATAAAGACTTGCGTTTGATCAACTAGTTTAAAACTTTGAAGAATATATCCTTTAGTAGTTTTTAAGGATTTGTCCCATTTCCTCTCTATATCGTCAATATGCAGCAGTCCGTGGTGCTTAATGAGCATATTGTAAGGAATTGAGATGGAGATTTTCCCAGCAAAATATAGTCTAATCACATCTTCTAGGACCCCCAATGAGGGTCTGGAACTGTCCCCTGCACGTAAAGTCGCGATCCAATGTTGTATCTGGGGATACGCATAAAACTAGTTCTTAGTTCTGCAAATGTCTTAATCGTTAGGGAATCATTTACACAAATATCTTTTACATTTTGAAGGCCATTCCTGGCCCATATAGCAAAAACTTTGTATGTAATCCCCAGAAGGAAAGCCGGGTTTCCTACTAAAGGAAGAAATTCGGATCTACGGAAGTTAATATGCAGCTCAGAGCAGAGTTTCTGCCATGCCAGGATTATATATTTAAAAGTGTGTCAATGTGTCACATTAGTTGGTAAACTCATAGCTGGAATATGTATCAGTGCTTTAAGTGAGAATGGGGCTACCAATTGTGATTCTAGTTCAAAAAAAGGAGACATGCTCTTTTTCTGATATCCAATCTAATACAAATTTGGTAAGTGCAACATAGTTATAAAACTGAAGATTAGGTAACGCCAAACCACCATGTGCTTTTAAAAAGGATAATTTAACCAAAGATATCCTGGCTTTCTTCCCATGCCATATAAATCTAGTAAATAACATTTGTAAAAATCTTAAATCCTTTTTCCTAATCAAAAGAGGCAGATTCTGTAATAAATACAGTAATTTTGGGAATAGAATTGTTTTGATTAGCATTACACGCGCTGACAGAGAAATGGGAAGATTATGCCAAGTTAAAAGTTTCTGTTCGAACAAATCTATACATTTCCGGAAATTTGAATCATACCATAATGAAGGGTTATTACTTAACCTGATACCTAAGTACTTAATTTCTTGTACTTCTTTAAAAGGATGTGGGATATAGCTCTTAGGTTTGTAGATCCACAGCAGTTCTGATTTCCCCCAATTAATTTTATAGCCTGAAATTGAGCTAAATATTTCAATAATCTTTAACAATTGGGGTATAGCTTGTTTAGTGTTACTAAGGTAGAGCATAATATCATCTGCAAATAGTGATGTCACAAGGTTCTTATTCCCCAACTTGATTCCTTTTAAATCTTTTCTTAATAATATCGCCAGTGGCTCTAGAGATAAATTAAACAATAAGGGAGAGAGAGGGCACCCCTGACGAGTACCTCATTGGAGAGTAAAACTCTCAGATATCTCTCCATTAATAATAATAGCAGATGTTGGAGTCTGATATAACGTGCTAATAAAATCGTAAAAGTTTCCTATGAGACCAAATCCTTTAAGCGCACTAAACAGGTGATCCCAGACTATACAGTCAAACACCTTCTCGGCGTCGACCGTAAGCAGAGCTAGGTCGATATTATGGTATAACTTTTTTTTAATTGATCTATTCCAGAAATGATCAATGACCAGCATCGCTTTTCGAAGATTCTTCGCTGAATTTCTTCCAGCCATAAAGCCTGCCTGGTCTGGGTGAATTAGTGGCTCCAGGATATGCTTAAGTCTATTTGAAATAATGGCCGTTAGAAGCTTATAATCTTGATTTAGCAACGATATAGGCCTATAGGAAGACAACATTTCTGGGTTTTTATCCTTTTTTAAGATCAACGCCACATTGGATGCTGAAAAGAACCTTGATCGCATTTGGTTTTTGATGTAATACTCATTGAAAAGTAAGGCTAATACAGGAAGAATTTGATCATGTAGGAGTTTATAGAACTCCGATGGAAGAGCATCCGGACCTGGTGTCTTATTAGACTTAGCCTGTTTAATTGCATCTGAAATCTCACATAGTGAGATAGGTTCATTCAACCGGCTTAAGTCCTGAGGATCTATTTTAGGTAGCTCTATACTATTCCAAAATTCTTTTTTGTTCTCTGGAATGACTACTCCTGCCGAATAAACCTCTTGAAAGTATTTAACAAGCTCCCTTCTTATCTCAGAGATGTTGGTAATTCTTCTGTCCCCAATCTTAATTGTGGCTATAAAATTCTTCTGCGACCAACCTTTAGATAATTTTGCTAGGTATTTTGCAGAATTACCATAATGACCTCTAAATCTAGCTTTTTGCTTTTGGATTTCTAGGGCTAGACCTTGTTTCAGGAACAAATCTCTCTCTACTCGAGCGGCATTATAATTAGCCCAGGAACTCTGGTTGGGATAATTTAAATATTTCTTATAAGTATTTTTCACCTGGTTGGCTAATTGTTCTTCTCTATTTTTTTTTTTTTCCATTTGCATAGATAAGCTTTGATCTTACCCCTAAAAACTGCTTTCGCTGTTTCCCACAAAATTTCTGGCTTATCACCATATGCAGCATTAATCTGATAGAATTCTTTCCAGCTGGCTTGTAGCCAATTCTTAAATTTGGAGTTATTAACTAGATATTGAGGGAAAAAAAAACATGAGTTGCATACACCTGATGGGCTCATTGCATTAATTTCCAAGGTGATAATTGCATGGTTGGAAATGACAATTTCACCTATATCTGATTTACTCTCTAAACCAAACATATTACTAGATATTAAGAAATAGTCTATTCGTGAAAAGGATTTAAAAGTCTTCGACTCACAAGTATACTCTTTACTATCAGGGTGTTGCAGTCTCCATACATCTTTAAGAGCAAGCTTATAACCAAAATTCTGTAAGACCTTCGCCTCCCTGTTATATCTGGATCTTTGCGTGGGGTTCGACCTATCTAAACTAGAAGTGAATGACATGTTAAGATTTCCAGCCAAGATAATATTCTTCCCTATAAAAGGGAGTAACTGCAGACTCAGCTTCTCCCAGAATCCTCTATCCAAGGAGTTTGGACCGTATACATTGCATAGAATAAAATGACACTTATTGATCAAGATTTCCAAAATCTGAAATCTACCTTCTATGTCTAATACCTGAGATATAATCTGATAAGAAAGTTGTTTATTGAGCAGTATAGCAACTCCTCTTTTCCTTTTCTCATACGTTGTTGCAAATACCTCTCCAACCCATTTAGTTTTCAGTTTAAGTAATTCGTTAGGTTTCAGGTGGGTCTCTTGAACAAATGCAATGTCGGGCCTATGTTTCCCCAGTTCCTTAATAATAAGTTTCCTCTTAATCGGGGAAGTTATACCCCCGACATTCCACGAAATTAATTTAAGTTTATCCCCCATTTAAAACAGCAAAAAAATTGTGGAAAAAGAAAACATCACACAACATCTTTTCTGGTCCATCAAAAGGACAAAAATAACTGTCAAACACACCAAAAATGAAAACTGATACAAACATGTATCCAAGCAAAAAGGGAAACAATATCTCTCCCCCCCTTCCCTGGGATCGGCTGATTCTCAGATACAGGGAGTGCAGAATTATTAGGCAAGTTGTATTTTTGAGGATTAATTTTATTATTGAACAACAACCATGTTCTCAATGAACCCAAAAAACTCATTAATATCAAAGCTGAATATTTTTGGAAGTAGTTTTTAGTTTGTTTTTAGTTTTAGCTATTTTAGGGGGATATCTGTGTGTGCAGGTGACTATTACTGTGCATAATTATTAGGCAACTTAACAAAAAACAAATATATACCCATTTCAATTATTTATTTTTACCAGTGAAACCAATATAACATCTCAACATTCACAAATATACATTTCTGACATTCAAAAACAAAACAAAAACAAATCAGTGACCAATATAGCCACCTTTCTTTGCAAGGACACTCAAAAGCCTGCCATCCATGGATTCTGTCAGTGTTTTGATCTGTTCACCATCAACATTGCGTGCAGCAGCAACCACAGCCTCCCAGACACTGTTCAGAGAGGTGTACTGTTTTCCCTCCTTGTAAATCTCACATTTGATGATGGACCACAGGTTCTCAATGGGGTTCTGATCAGGTGAACAAGGAGGCCATGATATTAGATTTTCTTCTTTTATACCCTTTCTTGCCAGCCACGCTGTGGAGTACTTGGACGCGTGTGATGGAGCATTGTCCTGCATGAAAATCATGTTTTTCTTGAAGGATGCAGACTTCTTCCTGTACCACTGCTTGAAGAAGGTGTCTTCCAGAAACTGGCAGTAGGACTGGGAGTTGAGCTTGACTCCATCCTCAACCCAAAAAGTCCCCACAAGCTCATCTTTGATGATACCAGCCCAAACCAGTACTCCACCTCCACCTTGCTGGCGTCTGAGTCGGACTGGAGCTCTCTGCCCTTTACCAATCCAGCCACGGGCCCATCCATCTGGCCCATCAAGACTCACTCTCATTTCATCAGTCCATAAAACCTTAGAAAAATCAGTCTTGAGATATTTCTTGGCCCAGTCTTGACGTTTCAGCTTGTGTGTCTTGTTCAGTGGTGGTCGTCTTTCAGCCTTTCTTACCTTGGCCATGTCTCTGAGTATTGCACACCTTGTGCTTTTGGGCACTCCAGTGATGTTGCAGCTCTGAAATATGGCCAAACTGGTGGCAAGTGGCATCTTGGCAGCTGCACGCTTGACTTTTCTCAGTTCATGGGCAGTTATTTTGTGCCTTGGTTTTTCCACACGCTTCTTGAGACCCTGTTGACTATTTTGAATGAAACGCTTGATTGTTCGATGATCACGCTTCAGAAGCTTTGCAATTTTAAGAGTGCTGCATCCCTCTGCAAGATATTTCACTATTTTTGACTTTTCTGAGCCTGTCAAGTCCTTCTTTTGACCCATTTTGCCAAAGGAAAGGAAGTTGCCTAATAATTTTGCACACCTGATATAGGGTGTTGATGTCATTAGACCACACCCCTTCTCATTATAGAGATGCACATCACCTAATATGCTTAATTGGTAGTAGGCTTTCGAGTCTATACAGCTTGGAGTAAGACAACATGCATAAAGAGGATGATGTGGTCAAAATACTCATTTGCCTAATAATTCTGCACTCCCTGTATAACCCAAACATCAAGAGTATATTAACCTTGCATTAAAGTTAGCCTTAATCAGCCTAGAACAAAATGGTGACATCTCCCTCCTTTTAGATAGAGTCTCTGCAGAGAAGTCTTGGAAGACCAATATTTTGTGTTGAGCAATCACTAGACTATTATTTTTACGATAGTGCCTGAGGATACTTATTTTATCCTGAAAATTCAGAAATTTTATAATTACCGGTCTTGGTCTGCCAGTACCATCCTGCTTATCCCTAATTGGGCCAACTCTATGGGCCCTTTCTATCTGCATTGAGAGACCTTCTGTAGTGAGTCCCAGTGCTTGCGGCAGCTTAGAGGAAGCAAAGGACAGCAAATCCTGGAATTCTATTGTTTCAGGGAGACCCACTATTCTCAGATTGTTACGGCGGGCCCTGTCCTCTAATTCCTCTAGTCTGGAATGCAGTAAATTGATCTGTCTACTCTGTGATACACTCGACTGTTCCTGTACAATAATACGATCCTCTATGTCCGAGACCCTCGCTTCAACCTCTGCCATTCTTATAGCAAATTGCTTAACCTCTCCTGACAGACTTGCAATATCCTGTTTGATTGATTCGAACTGTGGCATGAACAAATCAGAAATCTGTTGAAGTAGTTTCGTGTTGTCTACAGTGGTCGGTGTAGGGTCATTTGTAGCTTCTATACTGATATCGACCTGTTTAGCCTTTCTGTCCTTGTGTTTAGGCGCCATTATTGGCGCATTGTTCTTAGAGTGCAGGACGAATTTTTCCATATGTAATAAAGATCGTCCCGTTCTGTGCAATAAATTGCGAGATATACCCGTGAAAGCTAGTAGTGCCAGATGGGTAAGCCAAATACGAGAAAAGTTACAAAAGTTTCTCTAACATAGAATCTGTGCAAAAAAAAGATCCAAGTTATCAACTCTTTCTACTCTTTATCGTGCGGGCCAAAAAACCTCCCGCACGTAAAGAGTATCTAAGAAAAAGAAAGTGAAACTACCAACAGAAAAGTGTGGGTGAACCAAAACAGCAAAAAAAGAACTTATAAACCCAACAGTGTAGCTCGTGCAAATAGTGCGTATAGGGAAAGGGAGAAAAAAAAAGGAAGGAAGCAAAGGAAACCAACCACCCACAAAAATTAGGGACAGCAAGGCAACACAAATCCACGCAGTGCTCAGCTATTTATTAATAACCAACCAGGGCCTTATCCTAAGATATTGATGGACCTATTCTTGGCAACCTCTTATGGAGTACTTATTCCAAGTAAATTCACTTCTGTCCGAAATCTCACTTTATATAACTGTTGTTATCACTTAAATTAGCAGTAATTATATTAACAATATTTGCTGCAGTTAAAGAACAACATCCTAATATTGAATACTTTACAACAATATTTATAGTGTAACAAAATACATGTATCTCACTTTCTGTCTTATAATCACAAACCAGTTTAATTGGGCACTTATTAATTTTAGAAGATCAACTTGTACTAACGGTCTGCCCTTTTTCCAGAATGCTTAATTGTACTTTATTAGGACACCTAGCTTTAACCAATAGTTACTATAGCAAGGTAATACCCCTGATAACAATAACGTAATCTCAACAATTCCACCCTTTCCTTGCTAATAGAATGTGGCAATTCCTTTAACAAACAAAAGTATTCAACAGACTATTTCTTTACATAAACCTTATTCAGACAGATTTCTCCCCTTGAGCTGATAATCATACCCATTCCACCATTAACCTCTGTTCAGCAAGAAAATGTTCACAGTTTTACGTCTCCAGGCTCTTTAAGGGACACTTTAATTAGCATCAGGAGCCAATCATTGTAATCCAGATATATCCTCTACCTGGACTTCAACTTTCAACAGAACAAATTAGCACCCACATGCCATACACTTTTCCAGTAACTTTTCATGGGCCTTAGCAGGGTCAGTCCCAGATCTTTAATGTTATAGCCCGCAGTGCCTCTGAGTAAAACTGAGATCTTGAAATGCAGGTTAGCGTGTTTATTGTTAGTTTAGAGCCACCTGGGGCAAGCTTATAGATTCCTCAGCGTTTTAAGCTTGCTTTGTAAGTACTGGTTTAAAGGCAACACATGGTTTTAATCAGTCAATATGGCACTTTACAAAGTTTTGTCCCTTTGCGTAATTTCATACTGCTTAAATGAATTTGTAGAAGTATAGACTACTCACCAAGTCCATATATATAGGTGATACTCTTACCGCTAGCGGTCCCTTGCTGTTACCAGCGTGATCCTCTTGGCTGTGTAGCAAGTACTCAAGTACTCCTGTGCATGAATATATAGGTATCTGGAACCAGGCCAGATAGTTTGATGCCCCAGTGCCCAAGGAAACAGGCCACCGATTCGTAGTACCTTTAGGGACCGCACTCCTGTGTTCAGGCCAGTAGAATAACTTTTGACTTGTCACCGTAGCCTCCTGTACCCGCGCCTCGTCCTTAGCCAGTGACGCAACCTATTTCCGGTCCGCCTTACCCAGCTGAGGTCGGGTGTATCTCCAGTGCCGAAGATATGTGGCTCTGCTGTGAGCCCAGCAGCAAATGAGGACTTCCCTGCCTGTGGTTGGACTGCGTCGGCCCGTTGCCCGTACTGCCACCCTCAGAGTGTAGCCAAGGGATCCAGGCTTCTTGGGGAGTTTTTCCGTCTCTTCCAGATTCAGAGCCCACAGTCAGCGTGCGTGTGCTTGCTGGCTCCACCCATTCGGAAGGTTTTGATTCCTGGCTTGTTATTTGACTTGTGGACTTTTTATTAATTTTTGCTATTAATAAAGGTGTGATTATTTTTGCACTTCTCGTCTCAGTCTGATTCCTGGCACCCTGACAGCATGAAGGTGCAGCCCTCATTCCAGCTCAGCTGGTAGGGGACAGATTAAAATTCTTCAAAGATGTTTGGATCAATTCGGTCCAAAATCTTTGGATTTAGAGTATTGTCTCTCAGGGGTACAGAATAGGATTCAGAGTAAGACCACCTGTGAGGAGATTTTTTCTCTCATGAATTCCAGAGAACCCAGTAAAGGCTCAGGCTTTCCTTGAGTGTGTTTCAGACCTGGAGTTATCAGTGGTAATCATGCCAGTTCCATTTCAGGAACAGGGCCTGTGGTTTTATTCAAATCTATTCATTGTCCCAAAGAAAGAAGATTCATTCAGACCAGTTTTGAATCTAAAGATTTTGAATCAATATGTAAGAGTACCAACTTTCAAGATGGTGACTATAAGGACTATTCTGCCTTTTGTTCAGCAAGGGCATTATATGTCCACAATAGACTTACAGGATGCATATCTTCATATTCTGATTCATCCGGATCACTTACAGTTCCTGAGATTCTCTTTTCTAGACAAGCATTACCAATTTGTTGCTCTTCCTTTTGGCCTAGCAAAAGCTCCAAGAATCTTTTCAAAGGTTCTCAGTGCCCTACTCTCTGTTATCAGAGAGCGGAGTATTGCGGTGTTTCCTTATTTGGATGATATCTTGGTACTTGCTCAGTCTTTACGTTTTGCAGAATCTCACGTGAATCAACTAGTGTTGTTTCTTAAAAGACATGGATGGAGGATCAATTTACCAGAAAGTTCTTTGAGTCCTCAGATAAAGGTAACCTTTTTTAGGTTTCCGGATAGATTCAGTGTCCATGACTTTGTCTCTAACAGACAAGAGACGTTTGAAATTGGTTGCAGCCTGTCGGAACCTTCAGTCTCAGTCATTCCCTTCAGTAGCTATGTGCATGGAAGTTTTAGGTTTCATGACTGCAGCATCAGACGCAATCCCCTTTGCTCGTTTTCATATGAGACCTCTCCAGCTTTGTATGCTGAACCAATGGTGCAGGGATTATACAAGGATATCACAATTAATATCCATAAATCCCAATGTTCAACTTTCACTGACTTGGTGGTTAGATCACCATCATATAATTTTAGGGGCCTCTTTCATTCATCCAACCTGGACTGTGATCACAACAGATGCAAGTCTTTCAGGTTGAGGAGCTCTTTGGGGATCTCTGACAGCAAAAGGGGTTTGGAAATCTCAAGAGGCGAGATTACCAATCAATATTTTGGAACTCCGTGCAATTCTCAGGGCTCTTCAGTTTTGGCCTCTGTTGAAGAGAGAACCGTTCATTTGTTTTCAGACAGACAATATCACAACTGGGGCATATGTCAATCATCAGGGTGGGACTCACAGTCCTCAAGCTAGTAGAAGTATCTTGGATACTTGTTTGGGCGGAATCCAGCTCCTGTCTAATTTCTGCGGTTCATATCCCAGGTATAGACAATTGGGAAGCGGATTATCTCATTCATCAAAATTTACATCCGGGAGAATGGTCTCTTCACCTAGATGTGTTTTCTCAGATTGTTCAGATGTGAGGGCTTCCAGAAATAGATCTGCTGGCTTCTCATCTAAATAAGAAACTTCCCAGGTACCTGTCCAGGTCCAGGGATCCTCAGGCGGAAGCAGTGGATGCGTTGACACTTCCTTGGTGTTATCAACCTGCTTATATTTTCCCGCCTCTAGTTCTTATTCCAAGAGTGATCTCCAAAATCATCATGGCGCAATTGTGCTGCTGGTGGCTCCAGCATGGGCTCACAGGTTTTGGTATGCGGATCTTGTTCGGATGTCCAGTTGCCAACCTTGGCCACTTCCATTAAGGCCAGACCTTCTATCTCAAGGTCAGTTTTTCCATCAGGATCTCAAATCATTATATTTGAAGGTATGGAAATTGAACGCTTAGTGCTTAGTCATAGAGGTTTCTCTGACTCAGTGATTAATACTATGTTGCAGGCTCGGAAATCTGTTTCTAGAAAGATTTATTATCGAGTTTGGAAGACTTATATTTCATGGTGTTCTTCTCATAAATTCTCCTGGCTTTCTTTTAGAATTCCTAGAATTTTACAGTTTCTTCTGGATGGTTTGGATAAAGGTTTGTCTGAAAGTTCCTTGAAAGGACAAATTTCTGCTCTTTCTGTTTTATTCCACAGGAAAATTGCTAAACTTCCTGATATTCATTGTTTTTTACAGGCTTTGGTTCGTATCAAGCCTGTCATTAAATCAATCTCTCCTCCTTGGAGTCTTAATTTGGTTTTGAAGGCTTTACAGGCTCCTCCATTTGAGCCTATGCATTATTTGGATATTAAACTACTTTCCTGGAAAGTGTTGTTCCTTTTGGCCATCTCTTCTGCTAGAAGAGTTTCTGAATCATCCGCTCTCTCTTTTGAATCTCCTTTTCTGATTTTTGATCAGGATAAGGCAGTTTTGCGGACTTCATTTAAATTCTTACCTAAGGTTGTGAATTCTAACAATATTAATAGAGAAATTGTATGCCCTTCTTTGTGTCTTAATCCTAAGACTTCTTTGGAGAAATATTTACATTCTTTGGATGTGGTGAGAGCTCTGAAATATTATGTTGAAGCCACTAAAGATTTCATGAAGACTTCTAGTCTATTTGTTATCTTTTCTAGTTCCAGGAAAGGTCAGAAGGCTTCTGCCGTTTCTTTGGCATTGTGGTTAAAGCTTTTGATTCATCAAGCTTATTTGGAGTCGGGTAAATCCCACCTCAGAGAATTACAGTTCATTCTACTAGATCAGTTTCCACTTCTTGGGCTTTTAACCCCTTAGTGACCAGAACACTTTTCCATTTGTTGACCGTTTGGGACCAAGGCTATTTTTACATTTCTACAGTGTGTTGTGTTTGGTATAATTTTCCTCTTACTCATTTACTGTACCCACACATATTATATACCGTTTTTCTCGCCATTAAATAGTATAATTTACTATAATTTTTTTAAATAAAATATGAGGAAAAAATGAAAAAAAAAAAAAAAAAAAAATTCAAACTTTGACCCCCAAAATCTGTTGCACATCTACAACCACCAAAAAACACCCATGCTTAATAGTTTCTAAATTTTGTCCTGAGTTTAGAAATACCCAATGTTTACATGTTCTTTGCTTTTTTTGCAAGTTATAGGGCAATAAATACAGGGAGTGCAGAATTATTAGGCAAATGAGTATTTTGACCACATCATCCTCTTTATGCATGTTGTCTTACTCCAAGCTGTATAGGCTCGAAAGCCTACTACCAATTAAGCATATTAGGTGATGTGCATCTCTGTAATGAGAAGGGGTGTGGTCTAATGACATCAACACCCTATATCAGGTGTGCATAATTATTAGGCAACTTCCTTTCCTTTGGCAAAATGGGTCAAAAGAAGGACTTGACAGGCTCAGAAAAGTCAAAAATAGTGAGATATCTTGCAGAGGGATGCAGCACTCTTAAAATTGCAAAGCTTCTGAAGCGTGATCATCGAACAATCAAGCGTTTCATTCAAAATAGTCAACAGGGTCGCAAGAAGCGTGTGGAAAAACCAAGGCGCAAAATAACTGCCCATGAACTGAGAAAAGTCAAGCGTGCAGCTGCCAAGATGCCACTTGCCACCAGTTTGGCCATATTTCAGAGCTGCAACATCACTGGAGTGCCCAAAAGCACAAGGTGTGCAATACTCAGAGACATGGCCAAGGTAAGAAAGGCTGAAAGACGACCACCACTGAACAAGACACACAAGCTGAAACGTCAAGACTGGGCCAAGAAATATCTCAAGACTGATTTTTCTAAGGTTTTATGGACTGATGAAATGAGAGTGAGTCTTGATGGGCCAGATGGATGGGCCCGTGGCTGGATTGGTAAAGGGCAGAGAGCTCCAGTCCGACTCAGACGCCAGCAAGGTGGAGGTGGAGTACTGGTTTGGGCTGGTATCATCAAAGATGAGCTTGTGGGGCCTTTTTGGGTTGAGGATGGAGTCAAGCTCAACTCCCAGTCCTACTGCCAGTTTCTGGAAGACACCTTCTTCAAGCAGTGGTACAGGAAGAAGTCTGCATCCTTCAAGAAAAACATGATTTTCATGCAGGACAATGCTCCATCACACACGTCCAAGTACTCCACAGCGTGGCTGGCAAGAAAGGGTATAAAAGAAGAAAATCTAATGACATGGCCTCCTTGTTCACCTGATCTGAACCCCATTGAGAACCTGTGGTCCATCATCAAATGTGAGATTTACAAGGAGGGAAAACAGTACACCTCTCTGAACAGTGTCTGGGAGGCTGTGGTTGCTGCTGCACGCAATGTTGATGGTGAACAGATCAAAACACTGACAGAATCCATGGATGGCAGGCTTTTGAGTGTCCTTGCAAAGAAAGGTGGCTATATTGGTCACTGATTTGTTTTTGTTTTGTTTTTGAATGTCAGAAATGTATATTTGTGAATGTTGAGATGTTATATTGGTTTCACTGGTAAAAATAAATAATTGAAATGGGTATATATTTGTTTTTTGTTAAGTTGCCTAATAATTATGCACAGTAATAGTCACCTGCACACACAGATATCCCCCTAAAATAGCTATAACTAAAAACAAACTAAAAACTACTTCCAAAACTATTCAGCTTTGATATTAATGAGTTTTTTGGGTTCATTGAGAACATGGTTGTTGTTCAATAATAAAATTAATCCTCAAAAATACAACTTGCCTAATAATTCTGCACTCCCTGTACAATTAGCACTTTGCTATTTCCAAACCACTTTTTTTCAAAATTAGCGCTAGTTACATTGGGACACTGATATCTGTCAGGAATCCCTGAATAGCCATTGACATGTATATATATTTTTTTTAGAAGACATCCCAAAGTATTGATCTAGGCCCATTTTGGTATATTTCATGACACCATTTCACCCCCAAAATGCGATCTAATAAAAAAAATTGTTCACTTTTTCACAAATTTTTTCACAAACTTTACGTTTCTCACTGAAATTATTTACAAACAGCTTGTGCAATTATGGCATAAATGGTTGTAAATGCTTCTCTGGGATCCCCTTTGTTCAGAAATAGCAGACATATATGGCTTTGGCGTTGCTCCCTTTCCTCCCCCACCCCACAATTGTCCCCACCATCTTAAGTACTGGCAGAAAGTCTGCCAGTACTAAAATAAAAGTGTTTTTGGGGGGTTTAAGTTTAAAAAAAAAAATAAAAAAAATATTCTGCTGTGTATGACCCCCCCTTAGCCCCCAACCTCCCTGATCCCCCCCAAACAGCTCTTTAATCCCCCCCTCTGCCTTATTGTGTGACATATTGGGTACTGGCAGCTGTCTGCCAGTACTTAGTTTGAAATAAGAATGTATTTTAAGTATTTTTTTATTTTTTTATTAAAGATTTCCTTTATTTCTGTAGTGTAGCTGCCCCCCTCAACATCCAACCCCCCACCCTCTCCCAGATCCCTTAATTTAATTAATTTTAAAATCCCATCCTCCCCAGTCCTCTCTCCCACCCTCAGATCTACAGCATATTGATGCTGCTTGCAGGGATCTCACGTGCACGTGCGTGCACCCGCACAAGATTCCTCCCCCCTCCTCCACCAATGACTGCCCACCCGCCTCCCTGGATGAGCTCCCACCCACCAACGATAACGGCTATCGATAGCCGATGCAGAGAGGGACACAGAGTGGCTCTCTCTGCATCGGATGGCTAAAAACAGTTATTGCAGGATGCCTCAATATCGAGGCATCACTGCAATAACATGAAAGAGGCTGGAATCGATCAGGATCGCTTCCACTGCTTTCAAAGACCAACGACATATGGGGTACGTCCTTGGTCATTAACTGCATTTTTTGCACGACGTACCCCATACGTCGTTGGTCGTTAAGGGGTTAAGAATGAAGCTACAGTTGATCAGATTTGCAAAGCAGCAACTTGGTCTTCTTTGCATACAATTACTAAATTCTACCATTTTGATGTGTTTGCTTCTTCGGAAGCAGTTTTTGGTAGGAAAGTTCTTCGGGCAGCTGTTTCAGTTTGATTCTTCTGCTTATGATTTAAGTTTTTATTTTTATTTTTTGAGAATAAACTTATATTTGGGTTGTGGATTTATTTTTTTCAGTGAAATGGCTGTTTTTAGTTTGTCCCTCCTTCTCTAGTGACTCTTGCGTGGAGTTCCACATCTTGGGTATTGCTATCCCATACGTCACTAGCTCATAGACTCTTGCCAATTACATGAAAGAAAACATAATTTATGTAAGAACTTACCTGATAAATTAATTTCTTTCATATTGGCAAGAGTCCATGAGGCCCACCCTTTTTTATGGTGGTTATGATTTTTTGTATAAAGCACAATTATTTCAAAATTTCTTTGTTGATGCTTTTTACTCCTTTCTTTATCACCCCACTTCTTGGATATTCGTTAAACTGAATTGTGTTTGTGGTGAGGGGTGTATTTATAGGCATTTTGAGGTTTGGGAAACTTTGCCCCTCCTGGTAGGATTGTACATCCCATACATCACTAGCTCATGGACTCTTGCCAGTATGAAAGAAATTAATTTATCAGGTAAGTTCTTACATAAATTATGTTTTCTTCCATTGGAAAGAGTCCACAGCTCCTCACCCGTTTTTTTTTTTTTTTTTTAGAATATATTTCTTTTATTGAGGTAAACTGAACTGGGTACAAGCATATTAAAAGGACAGAGACAACAAACAATTATGTCTTTGGATTACAGTACATATCAGAGACATCTGGTTACAAAAAGATATGCATCAGTAAAAAACATTAGGCTGGAACATGAGCAACAATAGCATATAACTCAACCAGCTGCTTTATCTAAAACCAGCTAACCCTTCAATATACATTTTCTATGCGTTAAAATCGCGAATTATGTCATCCTAAACATCCCTTCTGGCATTTGTAATTTGAAGTCCCTGATTAAGAACTAGACAACAAAATAAGCGGACCACGGCACATATCCCACTGCTGTCAAACTAAGTCCCAAGTTGGAGGGACCTTTACTAACTTATTAAAAGAGTGCAAGTATGGACAGCCACCTACATTAATGAATTAGGTAACTTCCGAGTGAGTGATATAGGAGTTGTAGGATGCGTTGAATAAGAGGGAAATCCCGCTAAGCAGGTGAGGATGAAGGTAAATTAGACATACCCTATCATCTCCAGCAGACTCCCGATGTGTCCAGGTAGGTGGGGTGGAGGGGGGGGATGGGGTCCCCACCCGCTTTTTAATGTGGGGCATCTTAGTTTTATTTTTCTGGCACCTTTTCACCCTGCTATTTCTTCTACTGTTCCTTGTTCCTCGGTTGAATGACTGGGGGATGAGGGAAGTAGGAGGAGTATTTAAGCCTTTGGCTCGGGTGTCTTTGCCTCCTCCTGGTTGCCAGGTTCTTAATTCCCAAAAGTAATGAATGCAGCCGTGGATTCTTTCCAACGGAAGAAAATAAAATTATCAGGGAAGCATAATTTATGTTTTTATGATGTTACTCAGCATATTATAATAATCTTCCTCCTTTTTTATCAACACAACGTACACTTTACACTCTTTTATTCCTAATCACCGCCTATTTATCTATTCACTTGATATCCTGACTCACACTTTTCGTACAAATTTAGGGAAACATAGTTTTATCCACATATATTAAATGTTTATCCAATTATATTAAATGTTCCCAATTCGTCATTCTAGATCTTACTTATCACTAATTTATTGTCCTGCTATCATTACCAATAGCAGACTATCATGTTTGTCAATCTTTTGGATTCTCCTCTCAGTATTTCCAGTCACTTCCCAATTTTTTGTGACTGCAGAACACATTTTGTTTTTTATTAGCTTTCCCCTCTTACATCCTGAGATGTCAATATTGTGTTTGTTTGACATTACGACAGATGTACTTATGTTCTATTGTTTAAAGAATTATATATATTTTTCATTTCAATGTGAAATATAACTAGCGAATTTTTCATATGCAACCATAACTTTGATACTTTTGTCACTTTGATACTCCTAGTGGATCTAGTGCTTCTGCTAAATCCATTTCATTAAGTGGGTAGTGTCTTAGGGACACGAGCGCAATACTGCTAATCACTCTGACACACTATCGCAACTATTTAGTTACTGGGAATGAATGTTTGAATATTAAACTGGTATCTTTTTAGCGGGCAGTGTCTTAGAGACACTAGCGTAATACATTATACATACATTGTCGCTATTACCCAGCTATTCTCATGTAAGAACGAATACTTGATTGTGTCAATGTTTTGATGCCGCTTCCAATGAGTACCTCCACATAATCTATCCATTAAGCGTGCAGTGTCTTAGTGACACTTGCGTAGTACCGCCATTTAATTTTGATACATAGTTGTTACCATCCAGTGAATCTCATTTAGGAAGGAATGTTTGAATATGTGAACGAATGAACGTCACTTTAAATCACAGTACCAGGTGGTCCTCGGTTTACCCTGGTTCAATTTGCTCTGTTTCAGAATAACAACCTTTTTTTCAGTCATGTGACTGCTATTGAAAAGCATTGAAAAGCAGTGCACTAATTAAAATAGCCAGTAGGTGGAGCTGTCCACTTGTGTTGCAGCAAAGTTATGCAACTTAGCTGACTGAAATTAATCTGTGTACACAGAACAGACATTAGCTATTGAGCAGCTTTCAAGCCACAAGATCTAGCAGTCACTTCCCTATTATCTTCCTGTCCAGCTGTTTGAGGTGAGGGTGCCTAACTGCCTATTAATCACTCCAGATTGAAATGCATAGAATAGGTGCACACCCAATATTATCTAACATGCTAACAATGCAGAGAACTGTTTGTAGAAAAATGCAAGTAAAAAAGTTTTTGTTCATTAAACTTAGTTTGATGATACAGTCTGTTGTGTGATTATTTAATTAGGTTTATAATGCTGTTTAGCATTTAAAGTCTTTATTTAAAAGCTTTAAAAATTATGTATTAGGTGTTACTTATGTCAATTTTGAGAGGGGCCTGGAACGTAACTTCCTCACTTCCTATTGACTTACATTATAAACTGGGTTTCAATTTACAACGGTTTCAATTTACAACCATTTCTTCTGGAACCTAACCCCGGCGTAAATTGAGGGCTACCTGTATATTCATCTCTAGTTCCCCTAATCATCCACTCTTTTTGGGGACTCAGATATAGCAGCATCCATCCTCAGAACCTATTTGATTACACTGTTTAACATTTAGCTTATATCATCGGTGCATTGGTTGCCACTTTATCCTGATAACTGCTATTTAGCTTTCTGCTCTTATTATAAGTGAACTGGTTGCCTTTGCACTTACAACCCCAAATGTGGGTAGTACCTCAATGATACTAGCATAACACTACCGTGTAACAAGTGTAATATATGCAATAACTCCTACTAGATTTACACCATTTTGCCTTCGCAATTATTGTGTATTTACTTACCATAGTAACTTAACACAGTATATTTGGACATTGTTGTAAACAACCAAGGATATTATCATCTATGATTCTTCCCCTCTTTATTTATATTGAGGGTGGTAGTAATATATGAAATAACTCCTATTTAATTTTACCATTTTTGTCCCCGATATTCCCCAATATATCACATGACCCATTAGTGCCCATTTCTCTTGGCTATTATATCTGTTATATTTGGAGTTCACTGTGGCAGACCCTGATCCGTTTATGCCAGAGGGACAATTATTACTCAAGTATTAACATTTTAGTTTGGCTACATACGTTTGCTTTGTGTTTTTAATGGGTATTTTATTTTAATTATACTTATTAAAAGTTATTTTTTAACTACCTTCTTGTCCTTTTTTTCTACACTCACACATATAGATCTATTTGTATTGATGACAATGAGTGGTTGAGTGCTAGCCATGTACACTCTTTCTGTAGTGTAACTCTTACATTGCTATCCTCGTCCCAGTTCTTTCTGTGTACAGGACCTCTCCCCTTAGAAATACTTTACCTACAAGAGTACCATACAATACCCTTGAATTATCCATCATAGAGGGGACTACTCCCTGTGAGTGCCGTTATTTAGAGCTTCTAATATACATTTAACAACCAATCAGCAAGCGCTTACCCAGGTGCTGAACCAAAAATGGGCAGGATTCTAAGCCAACATTCCTGCTTTTCAAATAAAGATACCAAGAGAATGAAGAAAAATTGATTTTAGGAGTAAATTAGAAAGTTGCTTAAAATTATATGCTCTATCTGAATCATAAAATAAAAAAAAATGGGTTTCATATCCCTTTAACAGGATCCTGCTTGCATAAGGTCTCAGCTCTGCACATTGTCTAGACTGCAAAAGGAGGCCTGCTCTACCTGATCTGTTTTTCTCATTTTAACAGGATATTGCTTACAGGCTTTTGGTTCTGCACATTTGAAAATATAGACAAGGAAGATATTGGGCCAGTTTACGAGTGGAACGCTATTTAGCGCTTTCGCTCTTGAGCTACATGTGCTAGAAGTAAACTTTTTGCACACGCCGGGTTGTGTTCATATTACAAATTGAAAGTAAAATGTTTTCGCTCACGCGCTAACCCGATGTGCGCAAAAAGCCAAACTTAGAATAACCTATTCCCCCATATGTCAATGGAGAAAAAAGTTGGTAAAAAATAACACCCCACTCTCACGCTGACCCAAATGCATATTCTCAACTGAGCTAACCCAACATAAAAATATTAATATTTCACATTCCATTGTTCAAAACATAGCAGAATATTTTCTATTTATTCATAAATACACAGACACACACACACACATATATATATATCAGAACAGACAAGCACTCCAGATTCCAGTAGAATTGCCCAGGCTGCAACAGAAAGTATGAACCGAATTTGAATAAGTTACAACTGGACACCTCTGCAGAATGGCTTAACAAACTAAAGGAGGACATTACTAAATACAAAGCTGAATTCATTGATTTAAAAAAAATAACAAGATGGAAACAGTAATTGTGGATTATAGGGATAAGAGGGTGTACAGATGGCTACAAACAGGACAAGAGAAACAGAGGGACCTCCATTCTCACCCCAGACGCCCACGCTACCACAAACCACATCCAACCACTGTGTACAGTTCAGGCTCAGAGGGGAAACAAGCCTCTGCCCCAGCCAGTTCCACCATGTAAATTCCAAGTGGGGTTCATACAAGGTCAAACAATGTTCTAGGCAGAGGGCCCACACAAGGTGGGGGGGTAGGAACATTCAGAAGACCTCCAAGACAACTGAGGTACTAGAAGAGTTGGACATTGTGGTGAATCTTAGTAACCACACGTTGACCCCTGTGGAACAGCGGGTCCTTAACAAACCAAATTATTTTATACCCACCTGTAATGCAGACAGCTTTAACCTGTACATAGACAACCATAGATTCCAACAGCAGTTGCGACTAAAGGAGAAACTCCAGTTTCAATAATCTGAAATGGAAAAATTCCCCCCGAAAAACACTTTGATCCTACTTCCTAGAATGCAAACCTATGCTCGTCTGGTACATTCTGGGATGGAACAGTCTATTTAGGAACACAAGAAAAGCACTTTCAATAACCTAAATAGGGAGGAAAGAGCTGCTCTGAAACAACTTACAGAGGATAATACCATTATTATCAGGGAAGCAGACAAAAGTGGTGCATTAGTACTGCTGAACAACAGTGACTACAGGGCTGAAATCCTGGGTCAATTGAGTGACAATTTGACCTATTCCAGACTTCCTGGGTATCCTACTATGAAATACAAAAATGAGATTGATACCTATCTACTGGAATAATTTGAAATGGGTATATTCAGAAAAACTACACTAGAGTATGATGGTCACCTTTCCAAGAATTCCCATTCTTTATACTTTGCAAAAAATCCACAAGAGCCTGACCAGTCTGCCAGGTAGGCCGATTGTGTCAGCTGTCGGTTCACTACAGCAGCAGATTGCAAAATTTGTGGATTCCTTCCTGCAATCATAGGTACGACAGATGGACAGTTTCCTACGGGATTCTGCTATGCTCTTGGCACAAATTTCCAATATTCCATGTGAAGAGGAGGACCTACTGGTGACCCTGGATGTCAACAGTTTGTATACTGTTATACCTCATATGGAAGGAATTTGGGCCACGCAGTAACACCTGCTTAAATACCCATATGTGGGCCCACCTGTGGAGGTACTTGTGCACCTGTTGGATTTTTGCCTAAGAACTAATTATTTTAAATCCGATAACCAATTCTTTTTACAACTACAGGGGACAGCGATGGGGTCTAATGTGGCCCCATTGTACGCCAGCCAGTATATGGTGCATTATGAAACCATGGCCACAGAGCTGTTCATGGATCAAAGGATCAAATTTTACAGATGATACATAGACGATTTGCTACTCATTTGGAGTGGCACTGAACAAGAATTGGATCAGTGGTATAATCTACTCAACATGTCTAACTCTGCCCTAAACTTCAAAATGCAATTTTCTAAGAATCGAATAGAGTTTTTGGATGTGTGTTTAAAGAACTGGACAAAATACACTCCACTCTATTCAGGAAAGAAACCGACAGGAATTTTCTACTGTACTACACCTCCTATAACTCTCCAGCACTAAAAAGTGCTTTACCAAAATCTCAGCTACAAAAAGTAATTCGCCTCAACTCTAAGGATTCCAAAAAAAAAAAAAACAGCTACTAGAGATGGAAAACAGATTCATACAAAGAGAATGTACCCCAAAACTGCTTAAAATGCAGGTTCAAACACTGCTACAAGGTCCAGAGGGCAGTATGAGGGACAAGTTTAAAAAAAGAATGACTTTTGTTACCAACTATACGGGTGACAAAAGGTTGATTAGCAAACATTTGCGGGACAATTGGCACATAATAATATCTACAGACAATGCCCTCCATTCCAACAGATGGCTTCACCAAGAATTGGTTTCAAATGGTCCAGATCCCTAAGGGACATGTTGGTCAAAACGGACCCCCAAATGAGTTATAACAAGAGCTCCTGGCTGAAGATGGAAAAGAAGGGAATATTTTGCTGCATAGGATGCACTACTTGCAGTGGTCTTATTACGGGACAGTACTTCGCCCACCCGCATAGACGACAAAAGTTTTCAGGAAAAACAAAACAAAAACAAAAAACTGGCTGCTGAGCAACAGCGTGAGCGTTGAAAAAAAACTTCTTCTTTATTCCATTAAAACATAAGATAAAGATACAAATGGAAGGGCTCAGCTATCTTACGCGTTTCATGCCGTAATGCGCTTACTCATAGATACTGAGCACAAGTAAGAGCACCATCACATTTGAAGGCTGAACCACCAATCAGGCTATTAGCCAGAATGACGTGTACTACAGCTGAACCAAAAAACAGCTGATGTGATATCAATCAATCATATGTCAGTATAATGGTGGTCACACCCTCAGAAATGTGACGGCTTCTAAAAACAAATGATCGTTACTCACAGATGATGGCAAAAAGGAATACAAAATTTGATAAGTCATAATTGCTAACAGTATATACTGATAGAGAAAACAATATATTTTACAATTGAATACTTAGCCATGGATTACTTTGTAAGTTTGTAACATGTTACAGACAATATAGACGCTATAGCAGTAGTATGTGTTACACCCAAATATCGCAACATTACAAAATATAAAATATAACAAAATGTAATATAATATAGTGTATTATACACATTACACAGTGTCACATAGTTAAACATCCCAAAATATTGTTATATCAGTTGCTCAAAGAAATTCTGTCAACTATAGTAAAATTTAGATTTAAAGTTTAAAGACCATGAAATGAAACATGTGAATTGCAGGATATATGACACAATATTGGGTATATATATATATATATATATATATATATACACACACACAAAATGTTGCTTTATATGGGCTTAATCAACATAACACATATCCCATTCCAGGTTCATACCTAGTGGTGATTTTGTTTTTTAATTTAAAAATCCAAAAAAGTTATTTTTTGTCAAGGATTTTAATTAGATTACCAACTCTTTGTGGGACCCTGGCTAGATCAATAATCTTAATCATGAAACGGGGAATGTTAGTAAAATGGAAAAAATTAAAGTGCTTGGCCACTGTAGAATCTTTATTAAAGTTTTTTTTACATCCCTCAAATGTTCCCTGGCACGGGATCTGAGGGCCCTGGTTGATTGGCCCACATATTGGGCTCCACATATCTGACAATCCAATAAGTATACTATATGATCAGTGAGGCAAGTGGCATAAAAGGAAATCTCAAAACATTCTCCTGTAACATTACTAGTAAAATTGTTAGTGAAATCCATATTTTCACGTTAGACAATTTGTGAGATGCAACCTGAAATTTCCCTTGCCACGTAGCCATGTCGATTTCTCAGATACAGTGGAAGCAATTAAACATGACATTAATTCACATGACATTAATAACACTACAGATTGGAATAAAGTGTTTAGTTTTGCAGATTTATGCTTGGTTGAGACTATAAAAGTTTTTAATGATATCCCAGTAGGAATGATAAGAGAAATTTCTCCCCCAAAGAGATTTGAGTCAAGTTTTTACCCAATACATTTTAGGGGTAGTTTCATAAATTCCTTTCATAATTGTGTAGAGGAAGACATACTAAATTTGGAAGAATCAAGTAGAATGATTAAGCAAAAAGATAATTTAACAGGACCTGAGAGATTGGCCATTAGAGATCTGGCTGGGAACAACAACATTGTCATCAGGAATTCGGACAAGGGTGGCAATGTCGTTGTTCTCAACAAGACGGATTATATTGCTGAAGCCAATAAACAACTACTGGATATAACTACATATTGTAAGCTTCGTTGTGACCCCACCATTACATTTACTCAACAACTTAATAAATTATTAGATGAGGCAGTTACCTTGGGAATTATGACTAATGAACAGTCAAGGCAACTTACTCCTACTAATATCATCATCCCTATCTTTCACTACCTCCCCAAAATACATAAGAGCCTTGTATCTCCCCCTGGGAGACCGATCATTTTGGGCATAGGCTCCCTTTTGGAGCCTGTGTCCGAATGGTTTGATAATATTCTGCAGCCCTTGGTAAAAAACTAGATTACGAGTTTTGCGGTATGAGTGAAAAAGCAGAGTTAAACCTCATAACGCTGCTTTTTCACTACCGCTGGTATTACGAGTCTTGCAGGTTTAGGGGCACCGCACACTTTTTTGGCCTTAACTCAAATTAACTTAAGCAATTTGCGTAAAGTCTTTTTTCAATGGGACTTCCACAGTGCCGGTATTATGAGTCTACCTGGGAGGCCAAAAAGTGAGCCGTACACCCTAAAACTTCAAGATCAATACCGTAAACTGAAAGTCAGTAGTTATGAGTTTTATGCTACAACGCTGTAACATAAAACTCATAACTAAAGTGCTAAAAAATACACTAACACCCATAAACTACCTATTAACCCCTAAACCGCCGCACTCCCGCCTCGCAAACACTAGTTGAATATTATTAACCCCTAATATGCCGCCCCCGACATCGCCGCCACTATACTAAATTTATTAACCCCTAAACCTAAATCTAACCCTAAATCTAAATCTAACACCTACATTATATTTATTAACCCATAATCTGCCACCCCCAACTTCGCCGCCACTATACTAAATTTATTAACCCCTAAACCTAAATCTAACCCTAACCCTAACACCCCTTAACTAAATATAATTAAAATAAATCTAAATTAACTATTTATTTACTAACTACCTAGCTAAAATAAATACAAATTTACCTGTAAAATAAAACCTAACCTGTCTTACACTAACACCTAACCTTACACTACAATTAAATAAATTACCTAAATTAAATACAATTACCTAAATTACAAAAAAAACACACACTAAATTACACAAAATAAAAAAGAAATTATCAGATATTTAAACTAATTACACCTAATCTAATAGCCCTATCAAAATAAAAAGCCCCCCCCCCAAGAAAAAAAAAACCCTAGCCTAAACTAAACTACCAATAGCCCTTAAAAGGTCCTTTTGCGGGGCATTGCCCCAAAGAAATCAGCTCTTTTACCTGTAAAAAAAAAATACAAGCACCCCCCCAACAGTAAAACCCACCACCCACACAACCAACCCCCCAAATAAAATACTAACTAAAATAAAACCTAAGCTCCCCATTGCTCTGAAAAGGGCATTTGGATGGGCATTGCCCTTAAAAGGGCATTTAGCTCTTTTTCAATTGCCCAAACCCCTAATCTAAAAATAAAACCTACCCAATAAACCCTTAAAAAAGCCTAACACTAACCCTCGAAGATCCACTTACAGTTTTGAAGACCGACATCCATCCTTAATGAAGCGGCAGAAGTCCTCATCGAATCCCGCAGAAGTCTTCATCCAAGCGGCCTAAGTCTTCATCCAAGCCCGCAGAAGTCTTCATCCAGACGGCATCTTCTATCTTCATCCTTCTGACGTGGAGCGGGTCCATCTTCAAGACATCCGGTGCGGAGCATTCTCTTCTTCCGACGACTAACGACGAATGAAGGTTCCTTTAAATGACGTCATCCAAGATGGCATCCCTTTAATTCTGATTGGCTTATAGAATTCTATCAGCCAATCGGAAGTAAAGGTGAAAAAATCCTATTGGCAGATTGCATCAGCCAATAGGATTGAGCTTCAATCCTATTGGCTGATCCAATCAGCCAATAGAATTGAGCTTGCATTCTATTGGCTGCAAACAGCCAATAGAATGCAAGCTCAATTCTATTGGCTGATTGGATCAGCCAATAGGATTGAGGTTCAATCCTATTGGCTGATTGCATCAGCCAATAGGATTTTTTCAACCTTAATTCCGATTGTCTGATAGAATTCTATCAGCCAATCGGAATCTAAGGGACGCCATTTTGGATGACGTCATTTAAAGGAACCTTCATTGTAGAAGAAGCTGTCGATTGAAGAGGATGCTCCACGCTGGATGTCTTAAAGATGGAGCCGCTCCACGTCGGAAGGATGAAGATAGAAGATGCTGTCTGGGTGAAAACTTTTGCCCGTCTGGAGGACCACTTCTGCCGGCTTCGTTGAGAACATCTTGCCGCTTGGATGAAGACTTCTCCTGGCTTCGTTGAGGATGGATGTTGGCTCTTCAAAACTGTAAGTGGATCTTCGGGGGTTAGTGTTAGGATTTTTTAAGGGTGTATTGGGTGGGTTTTATCTTTAGATTAGGGGTTTGGGCTGCAATAGAGCTAAATGCCCTTTTAAGGGCAATGCCCATCCAAATGCCCTTTTCAGGGCAATGGGGAGCTTAGTTTTTTTTAGCTAGGGTTTTATTTGGGGGGTTGGTTGTGTGGGTGGTGGGTTTTACAGTTGGGGGGGTTGTTTGTATTTTTTTACAGGTAAAAGAGCTGATTTCTTTGGGGCAATGCCCTGCAAAAGGACCTTTTAAGGGCTATCGGTAGTTTAGTTTAGGCTAGGGTTTTTTTATTTTGGAGTGGGGGCTTTTTTATTTTGAGAGGGCTATTAGATTAGGTGTAATTAGTTTAAATATTTTGTAATTTGTTTTTTATTTTCTGTAATTTAGTGATTGTTTTTTTTGTAATTTAGCTAATTGTATTTAATTTATTTAATTTAGGTAAGTTATTTAATTGTAGTGTAGTGTTAGGTGTTAGTGTAACTTAGGTTAGGTTTTATTTTACAGGTAAATTTGCATTTATTTTAGCTGGGTAGTTATTAAATAGTTAATAACTATTTAGTAACTATTCTACCTAGTTAAAATAAATACAAATTTGCCTGTAAAATAAAAATAAACCCTAAACTAGATACAATGTAACTATTAGTTATATTGTAGCTAGCTTAGGGTTTATTTTATAGGTAAGTATTTAGTTTTAAATAGGAATAATTTAGTTAATGATAGTAATTTTATTTATATTTATTTAAATTATATTTAAGTTAGGGGGTGATAGGGTTAGACTTAGGTTTAGGGGTTAATAAATTTAGAATAGTGGCGGTAATGTTGGGGGCGGCAGATTAGGGGTTAATAAATTAAGGTATTTTGCGGCAATGTTAGGGGCAGCAGATTAGGGGTAATAAATATAATGTAGGTTTCGGCGATGTTGGGGGCAGCAGATTAGGGGTTAATAAGTATAATACAGGTGTCGGGGGTGGCAGATTAGGGGTTAATAAGTGTAAGATTAGGGGTGTTTAGACTCGGGGTTCATGGTATGTTGTTAGGTGTAAACATAAATTTTGTTTCCCCATAGGAATCAATGGGGCTGCGTTACGGAGCTTTATGCTGCTTTATTGCAGGTGTTAGACTTTTTTTCAGCCAGCTCTCCCCATTGATGTCTATGGGGAAATCGTGCACGAGCACGTATAACCAGCTCACCGCTCACTTAAGCAGCGCAGGTATTGGAGTGCAGTGTGGAGCGCAAATTTGCTCTACGCTTACTTCTTGCCTGTTAACGCCAGGTTTATGAAAACCCGTAATACCAGCGCGGCAGGAAAGTGAGCGTTGACAATAAACTGCAAGTTAGCAACGCACCCCTGTTACCGCAAAACTTGTAATCTAGGCGTTGGTTAGCTAACTGCTATACTTAAACAGAAAATCTTACTTTAACAGATAATCAATACAGCACAGCCACACAGACCGAAAAAAAATATATAAAAAAATGGAATGGTAGAAATAAAAAGTTATTTTTCTTTTTTTTTCTTTTTTATAAAAATGCAACCCTTGCAAAGCAAATCATTTTAAAATTAAATTGGTTAGCTAACTGCTATACTTAAACAGACAATATTACTTTAACAGATAATCAATACAGAACAAGCTCAACAGAGTTACTGTGCTCAATTTAAAGGCTTGCTAGGCCCACACAGGTTAATAGACTTAATAGAGAATTGTTGTTCCTTCCTTGTGTACTAATCCTAAGAATACTCTTAAAAGGTCTTAGCATTCTTTGGATGTGGTAAGAGCTTTGAAATATTATGTTGAGGCTACTAAAGATTTCAGAAAGACTTCTAGTCTATTTGTTATTTTTTTCTGGTTCCAGGAAAGGTCAGAAAGCCTCTGCCATTTCTTTGGCATCTTGGTTAGTTTATTTGGAGGCGGGGCAGTCTCCGCCTCAGAGAATTACAGCTCATGCTACTAGATCAGTTGACACTTCTTGGGCTTTCAAGAAGGAAGCTTCAGTTGATCAAATTTGCAAAGCAGCAACTTGGTCTTCATTGCATACATTTACTAAATTTTACCATTTTGATGTGTTTGTTTCTTCGGAAGCAGCCTTTGGTAGAAAGGTTCTTCAGGCAGCTGGATTTAATTTCTCAGCGAATATAGCTGTTTTTATTTTATCCCTCCCTCTCTAGTGACTTGTGGTTTTCCACATCTTGGGTATTTTATCCCATACGTCACTAGCTCATGGACTCTTGTCACTAACATGAAAGAAAACATAATTTATGTAAGAACTTACCTGATAAATTAATTTCTTTCATAGTGGCAAGAGTCCATGAGACCCACCCTATTTTTTGTGGTTATGATTTTTTTTGTATAAAGCACTTTATTTTTTCCAGTTCCTCTTTTTGTATGCTTTTTACTCCTTTTTTACACCTCACTACTTGGCTATATGTTAAACTGAGGTATGAGTGATGTGGGTGGTATATGTATAGGCATTTTGAGGTTTGGGAAACTTTGCCCTCTCCTGGTAGAAATGTATATTTTAGGTATTTTATCCCATACGTCACTAGCTCATGGACTCTTGCCACTATGAAAGAAATGAATTTATCAGGTAAGTTCTTACATAAATTATGTTTTTGTTGCTTTGCAGCCTGAAATAAAGACAGACACAGTTTTTGTTTATCCAGTTGTAATTACAAACTTATAACATCCAAGTGAAAGATATAACACCAACATGTCAGGCAAAAATAAAGACAATTCGAAAACAGAATCACTGAGTTGGAAAAAGGATCACCCTCTCCTAAAATGACTTGTAAACTCAATCAGGTGTAGCTAATCACCTTCTCAACAGCACACACAAAGCTATTTGACCTTCAACTGTGATCAGCTGTGGGCCATATTGATTAGCTATACATAAATAAGAGTTTCCTGAAGCATCTCAGTCTCTGGTAGTGCAATTGAAGCAATCAACTATGGGTGGCAAGGCACTGTCAAAAGATCTCTGGGATAATGTTGTGGACAGGCACAAGTCGATGGATACAAGAAAATATACAGGTATACCTCACTTTACAGCGCTTCACTTTACAGCGTTTCACTAATACAGTGCTTTGTGGAGCTGAAGTTCAACCTCCAAAGATTTTGAAACAGTGCTGTAATCATCGTGAGATTGCGAGAAAAGTGACTGGCACCATTTTGTTATGTGCAGTTCACTCTGTTTACAGCATTACGGTGCAATCTGTGTCTCAGTGGTATAGTCTGACACATTTTACTACAGTAATTATCACTATTTTACAGGTATTGTATTTATTGAATACTAACTGAATACTGTGCTCTGCGATTGTTAAACTAAACATAGCACTATTGCACCCCTAATATATGTTACTTCAAACATGTTTTCAAGTTTTTAAACACACTGGCAAGTGAAAAGAAAGCTAAAACCGCCTTGTTTCACTTTAAGGCGGTTTTCACTTTACAGCGAGGCTCCGGTCCCTAACCCGCTGTATGAGCGCGGTATACCTGTAAAAGGCTTTATCAATGCCTAGAAGCACAGTGAAGTCTATTATTATGAAGTGGAAGGTATTTTATACAACACAGACCCTCTCTGGGTCAGGACGTTGCTCCAAACTGGATGAAAGAGCCAGGAGGAAACTGGTCAGATAGGCTACCAAGAGACCCACAGCAACTCTGAAGCAGTTGCAGGAATCTATGACAATGAGTGGCCATTGTGTGCATGTGACAACAATATCGCAAATTATCCACAAATATGGCTTGTATGGGAGGGTTGCAAGAAAAAAGCCACATGCAGTCACGACTGAGCTTTGTCATCACACACCTAGGAGATTCTGAGGCCACATTGAAAAGTTGTTATTGTCAGATGAGACTGAAATTGAATGATTTGGCCTCAACACCAAACTATATGTCTGGAGGAAATCCAATACAGCTCACCATCCAAATAACGCCATACCTCCAGTAAAGCATGGGGATGGTAATATCTTGTTATGGGGCTGTTTCTATGCAGCAGGCACTGGAGCACTTGTCGGGATAGAAGGAATAATGGATGGTGCAAAATATCGTCAAATTCTGCACAGCAAAAATGACCACACAGTGACTGAAGGAGAAAGGTAAATGTCCTTGCATGGCCCAGTCAGAGCCCAGATTTAAACCCCATGGAATATCTGTGGCATGACTTGAAGACTGCAGAATCAGTGATTCTGTTTTTGAATTGTCTTTATTTTTGCCTGACATGTTGGTGTTATATCTTTCACTTGTTATAAGTTGCACTAAGTAATTACAACTGGATAAACAGAACTGTGTCTGTCTTTATGTCAGGCTGCAAAGCATAACAATGTGATTATTTTCAAGGGGGGGGGGGGGGGGGGGGGTAGATATTTTCAATACCCACTGTATTATGTTTGTGTGTATTGTGTGTGTGTGTATGTGTGTGTGTGTGTGTGTCTGTATATGTATATTATGTTTGTGTATATATCTGTATTGTGTGTGTATATGTGTATTATGTTTGTGTGTATATGTGTAATGTGTCTGTATATGTATATTATGTTTGTGTATATATCTGTATTGTGTGTGTATATATGTATTATGTTTGTGTATATGTATATTAAGTTTGTGTGTATTGTGTGTGTGCGTATATTATGTTTGTGTGTATATGTGTAATGTGTGTGTATATGTAGATTATGTTTGTGTTTATTATGTGTATGTAAATGTATATTATGTTTGTGCGTATTGTGTGTGTGTATATATGTATATTATGTTTGTGTGTATGTGTATTATGTTTGTGTGTATATGTGTATTGTGTGTGCATAGATGTATATTATGTTTGTGTGTATATGTGTATTGTGTGTGTGTATATGTATATTATGTTTGTCTGTATTGTGTCTGTATATATATATTATGTGCGTATGTATATTATGTTTGTGTGTATTGTGTGTGTGTATATGTATATTATGTTTGTGTATATATCTGTATTGTGTGTGTGTGTATATATGTATATTATGTTTGTGTGTATATGTGTATTGTGTGTGTATATGTGTATTATGTTTGTGTGTATTGTGTGTGTATAGATGTATATTATGTTTGTCTGTATTGTGTCTGTATATGTATATTATGTGCGTATGTATATTATGTTTGTGTGTATTGTGTGTGTGTATATGTGTATTATGTGTGTGTGTGTGTGTTGTGTATGTATATTATATTTGTGTGTATTCTGTGTGTGTGTGTATTATGTTTGTGTGTATATGTATATTATGTGTTTATGTATATTATGTTTGTGTATATATGTGTATTGCATGTGCATGTATATGTGTATTATGTTTGTGTGTATTGTGTGTGTGTGTGTGTGTATTATGTTTGTGTGTATTGTGTATGTGTATATATATATATTATGTTTCTGCGTATTGTGTGTGTGTATATGTATATTATGGTTGTGTGTATATGTGTATTGTATGTGTATATGTATTGTGTGTGTGTGTATATGTGTATTATGTTTGTGTGTATTGTGTGTGTATATGTATATTATTTGTGTGTGTATGTGTATTATGTGTGTGTATGTGTATTATGTGTGTGTATGTGTATTATGTTTGTGTGTATTGTGTGTGTATATGTATATTATTTGTGTGTGTATGTGTATTATGTGTGTGTATGTGTATTATGTGTGTGTATGTGTATTAAATAGATGGGGGTGGAGGTGAGCGCCAAAAAAGGCTGAGGTAGGGAATGGGGACACCTGTTAGACTGATAGAGCGGTGTCCACAATGTAGGTTCTCTTGTTGACGTTGGTGGAATCGATGTACAAATAGTATAATAACTATAAATTAGTTGTAAACTTTAAGAATGTATATCAATGTTTAATCCACACAAAAATGTTAAAATATCTCAGATCTACTTAAAAACATACACAGTCCTAAAAATAGAAATAAAAATAACAATCATATAAAATCATGGATCCATGTTACAATAAAATAAATGCAAAAAATGGGAATGCACAATAAAAACCTTTTTGCAATAATTGATCTTATAGACCAAGTATCCTAATTAGGCCACGTGTCCTAATTGGAGTAGTTTATTTAGAAACAGTCCAGATGGTGGTGAATGTTCTTATGGTTATATTTGTCCAATTAAATCACAATATGGCAAAAAAAAAATTTAGGCCTAGATTTAGAGTTCGGCGGTAGCCGTCAAAACCAGCGTTAGAGGCTCCTAACGCTGGTTTTGGGCACCCGCTGGTATTTGGAGTCAGTGATTAAAGGGTCTAACGCTCACTTTACAGCCGCGACTTTTCTATACCGCAGATCCCCCTACGCCATTTGCGTAGCCTATCTTTTCAATGGGATCTTTCTAACGCCGGTATTTAGAGTCGTTTCTGCAGTGAGCGTTAGAGCTCTAACGACAAGATTCCAGCCGCCTGAAAATAGCAGGAGTTAAGAGCTTTCTGGCTAACGCCGGTTTATAAAGCTCTTAACTACTGTACCCTAAAGTACACTAACACCCATAAACTACCTATGTACCCCTAAACCGAGGTCCCCCCACATCGCCGCAACTCGATTAAAAATTTTAACCCCTAATCTTCCGACCGCCACCTACGTTATACTTATGTACCCCTAATCTGCTGCCCCTAACCCCGCCGACCCCTATATTACATTTATTAACCCCTAATCTGCCCCCCACAACATCGCCGCAAGCTACTTAAAATAATTAACCCCTAATCTTCCGACCGCAAAGCGCCGCCACCTACGTTATCCCTATGTACCCCTAATCTGCTACCCCTAACACCGCCGACCCCCTATATTATATTTATTATCCCCTAATCTGCCCCCCTCAACGTCGCCGACACCTGCCTACACTTATTAACCCCTAATCTGCCGAGCGGACCGCACCGCTACTATAATAAAGTTATTAACCCCTAACCCGCCTCACTAACCCTATCATAAATAGTATTAACCCCTAATCTGCCCTCCCTAACATCGCCGACACCTAACTTCAATTATTAACCCCTAATCTTCCGATCGGAGCTCACCGCTATTCTAATAAATGTATTAACCCCTAAAGCTAAGTCTAACCCTAACACTAACACCCCCCTAACTTAAATATAATTTTAATCTAACGAAATAAATTAACTCTTATTAAATAAATTAATCCTATTTAAAGCTAAATACTTACCTGTAAAATAAACCCTAATATAGCTACAATATAAATTATAATTATATTATAGCTATTTTAGGATTAATATTTATTTTACAGGCAACTTGGTATTTATTTTAACTAGGTACAATAGCTATTAAATAGTTAAGAACTATTTAATAGTTACCTAGTTAAAATAATAACAAAATTACCTGTAAAATAAATCCTAACCTAAGATATAATTAAACCTAACACTACCCTATCAATAAAATAATTAAATAAACTACCTACAATTACCTACAATTAACCTAACACTACACTATCAATAAATTAAATAAACACAATTGCTACAAATAAATACAATTAAATAAACTAGCTAAAGTACAAAAAATAAAAAAGAACTAAGTTACAGAAAATAAAAAAATATTTACAAACATAAGAAAAATATTACAACAATTTTAAACTAATTACACCTACTCTAAGCCCCCTAATAAAATAACAAAGCCCCCCAAAATAATAAATTCCCTACCCTATTCTAAATTTAAAAAGTTACAAGCTCTTTTACCTTACCAGCCCTGAACAGGGCCCTTTGCGGGGCATGCCCCAAGAAGTTCAGCTCTTTTGCCTGTAAAAGAAAACATACAATACCCCCCCCCCCCAACATTACAACCCACCACCCACATACCCCTAATCTAACCCAAACCCCCCTTAAATAAACCTAACACTAAGCCCCTGATGATCTTCCTACCTTGTCTTCACCATGCCAGGTTCACCGATCCGTCCTGGCTCCAAGATCTTCATCCAACCCAAGCGGGGGCTAGACATCCACTGAAGAAGTCCAGAAGAGGGTCCAAAGTCTTCCTCCTATCCGGCAAGAAGAGGACATCCGGACCGGCAAACATCTTCTCCAAGCGGCATCTTCGATCTTCTTCCATCCGGTGCGGAGCGGGTCCATCTTGAAGCAGGCGACGCGGATCCATCCTCTTCTTCCGATGTCTCCCGACGAATGACGGTTCCTTTAAGGGACGTCATCCAAGATGGCGTCCCTCGAATTCCGATTGGCTGATAGGATTCTATCAGCCAATCGGAATTAAGGTAGGAATTTTCTGATTGGCTGATGGAATCAGCCAATCAGAATCTAGTTCAATCCGATTGGCCGATCCAATCAGCCAATCAGATTGAGCTCGCATTCTATTGGCTGATCGGAACAGCCAATAGAATGCGAGCTCAATCTGATTGGCTGATTGGATCAGCCAATCGGATTGAACTTGATTCTGATTGGCTGATTCCATCAGCCAATCAGAAAATTCCTACCTTAATTCCGATTGGCTGATAGAATCCTATCAGCCAATCGGAATTCGAGGGACGCCATCTTGGATGACGTCCCTTAAAGGAACCGTCATTCGTCGGGAGACATCGGAAGAAGAGGATGGATCCGCGTCGCCTGCTTCAAGATGGACCCGCTCCGCACCGGATGGAAGAAGATCGAAGATGCCGCTTGGAGAAGATGTTTGCCGGTCCGGATGTCCTCTTCTTGCCGGATAGGAGGAAGACTTTGGACCCTCTTCTGGACTTCTTCAGTGGATGTCTAGCCCCCGCTTGGGTTGGATGAAGATCTTGGAGCCAGGACGGATCGGTGAACCTGGCATGGTGAAGACAAGGTAGGAAGATCATCAGGGGCTTAGTGTTAGGTTTATTTAAGGGGGGTTTGGGTTAGATTAGGGGTATGTGGGTGGTGGGTTGTCATGTTGGGGGGGGGGGTATTGTATGTTTTCTTTTACATGCAAAAGAGCTGAACTTCTTGGGGCATGCCCCGCAAAGGGCCCTGTTCAGGGCTGGTAAGGTAAAAGAGCTTGTAACTTTTTAAATTTAGAATAGGGTAGGGAATTTATTATTTTGGGGGGCTTTGTTATTTTATTAGGGGGCTTAGAGTAGGTGTAATTAGTTTAAAATTGTTGTAATATTTTTCTTATGTTTGTAAATATTTTTTTATTTTCTGTAACTTAGTTCTTTTTTATTTTTTGTACTTTAGCTAGTTTATTTAATTGTATTTATTTGTAGCAATTGTGTTTAATTTATTTATTGATAGTGTAGTGTTAGGTTAATTGTAGGTAATTGTAGGTAGTTTATTTAATTATTTTATTGATAGGGTAGTGTTAGGTTTAATTATATCTTAGGTTAGGATTTATTTTACAGGTAATTTTGTTATTATTTTAACTAGGTAGCTATTAAATAGTTCTTAACTATTTAATAGCTATTGTACCTGGTTAAAATAAATACCAAGTTGCCTGTAAAATAAATATTAATCCTAAAATAGCTAAAATATAATTATAATTTATATTGTAGCTATATTAGGGTTTATTTTATAGGTAAGTATTTAGCTTTAAATAGGAATCATTTATTTAATAAGAGTTAATTTATTTCGTTATATGTAAATTATATTTAAGTTAGGGGGGTGTTAGTGTTAGGGTTAGACTTAGCTTTAGGGGTTAATACATTTATTAGAATAGCGGTGAGCTCCGATCGGAAGATTAGGGGTTAATAATTGAAGGTAGGTGTCGGCGATGTTAGGGAGGGCAGATTAGGGGTTAATACTATTTATGATAGGGTTAGTGAGACGGATTAGGGGTTAATAACTTTATTATAGTAGCGCTCAGGTCCGCTCGGCAGATTAGGGGTTAATAAGTGTAGTCAGGTGTCGGCGACGTTGTGGGGGGCAGATTAGGGGTTAATAAATATAACAGGGGTCGGCGATGTTAGGGCAGCAGATTAGGGGTACATAGGGATAACGTAGGTTGCGGCGGTTTACGGAGCGGAAGATTAGGGGTTAAAACTGTAATGCAGGGGTCAGCGATAGCGGGGGCGGAAGATTAGGGGTTAATAAGTGTAAGGTTAGGGGTGTTTAGACTCGGGGTACATGTTAGGGTGTTAGGTGCAGACGTAGGAAGTGTTTCCCCATAGGAAACAATGGGGCTGCGTTAGGAGCTGAACGCTGCTTTTTTGCAGGTGTTAGGTTTTTTTTCAGCTCAAACAGTCCCATTGTTTCCTATGGGAGAATCGTGCACGAGCACGTTTTTGAGGCTGGCCGCGTCCGTAAGCAACTCTGGTATCGAGAGTTGCATTTGCGGTAAAAATGCCCTACGCTCCTTTTTTGGAGCCTAACGCAGCATTTGTTTTAACTCTCGATACCAGAGTTAAATTTATGGTGCGGCCAGAAAAAAGCCCGCAGAGCGTTAACAGCCCTTTTACCGCCGAACTCTAAATCTAGGCCTTAGTGTCTCTGTCCGTGACCAATTCTGAAATAATTCCAAAGCAGTGTGTGTCCTGTGCCTGAAATGGTGAGAAAATGGAAAATCCAAAAATGTGTGATCACTTAATGTGAAAAAAAGGGGAAAAAAATGTAGAAAAAATGTAGAAAAAATGTAGAAAAAATGTGTAACCTTGCAAAAAATGTGAGAATCCTCCAGTTTATGTGGCAAAAAGTGAGTATTCAAGGTGATTAAAAAAGTGTCCAATGTGATATAGTGATTTCTGTGCAATGAAGTTGTAGCTCAGTATGATCCAATCAAAAACCAAATAACATTGTGCAAAAACCTGTAAAGAAAACAAACAATACTATAATATATACAAACTGTTAAGTGGGTATATCAGTATTATGCTTACTCAAATCAGTCGTCGCGTTTCGGCCATGTACTCCTGGCCTTTATCAAGACTAACATTGTGAGTAAGCTGAGAGAATTTATAGGAGCTGTTGCTAATGTTTGGGCGCCAAAAAGCTAGTAGGCCACGCCCCCTTCCGGTTAGGTGCATTGTGGGTATGGGCAAAAGTTTAGTTTTAAAATGTACTCTTAAAAGATCAAAATATTAATTTATGAGTCTTAACTATTATTGTGTTCTTGGGGCCATTTCAATTTGGGCTATTTGCTTTGTCTATGTGCCCTTAGTTGGCATCCTAAGTATGATAAATTTGTATTCCACCTACACTTCCGGTTTCGCTAGTGTTTGTCATGTTTACTTCCGGTTTTTCTAATGTTGGCTCATATCCTGTGGGTTAGTGATGCTATCATACTTCGATAGCTATCTATTTAGGTATTGACCTAACTCCCTTTGTATATCATATGGCGACTACTTTATCTTTTAGCTAAAGCTGCCTTTACTTTCATTCTTTCTCTTTATTACCTCTGTTCGGCACATATTTATACTTCCGGTTAGCGCATATTAGCACTTCCGGTTTCGCTATGTCATAGCACTTCCGGTTTCTGTTGTTTTCCGGTATCGTGATTGTCTAATACTTCCGGTTTCGATAGGTTACACTACCACACAGAGACTAATGTGAGAATAAATCTAAGCTGCCTATTAATAAGTGCTGGATATATGGCGGTATGTTTGGGTACATGAGTGAATATTGTGATGTAACCAAATCCAAGTACCTATGGTATAGTTTGTGTTACCATACTCAGACTCGAGTAAATTAGTAAAACAATTTTAAATTATTTAAAATAATTTAAAATAAAATAATATAAGATAATTAAAATATTAAAATAATCTAAATAATCCAAAATACAGTTCACCAAAAATACAATAAAAATACAATCGGGTTACATGGAATAAGATAAAATAAAATGAAATCAGGATAACACTGATACTAATAGAATGCCATATGGAACTGGCTATACAATGAATACCTCCTAAAATCAGAGTGACAGTAGTACAAATAACTGCTCAAGCTCATATTTCAACAGAATGCCAAATCAAAAATGGTTTCAAATTGCTTAAAATATGTTCAAACTTCTTAAAATACCCCAAACTTTTCTAAAAGCTTTTAGAATATTTTTAAAATACAAAATCCCAGAATTATTATAATCCTCATTGTATTAGTATTTAAAATTAATATTATAATTAAAACTTTAAACATAACATGATTGTAAAACCAGATAGGACCATATAATGTAGACACTAGATGGGGCCAATGTGTGGGATGCTTCAATAATGGGAGAGGACTGGGAAGACAGTGGAGGTCTCTTTTCTATTACGCACATAGGTAAGTAAACCCGTCTTATAGAAGGGAATCCATGCTATCAGTATACCTACACTTGTCAGGTGGAAAAGACCTGATAGGATCTATGTTTCTGGGTGAGGTGGATAGAAGTGAGCTGTGATTTGATGGAGCATAGGTGACTCTATTAATCAATGATTAAACTCTATTTTGTGAGGCTGAATAAGTGCGAGAGGTCTTCCCTATTATTCAGACCCTTTGGGTACAAACTGTTCAGTGAGAAAATCCATTTGGACTCGTGTAAGAGTAATTTTTGTTCGTGGTTACCCCCTCTCCAATTTTTTCTCACTATTTCTATTCCACAGAATTTCATATCTCTGATGTTTCCTCCATGTTTTATTGTAAAGTGTTTGTATAGTGCTGTATCTATTCTTTTTTTCTCTATACATAGTATGTGCTCCCTCATTCTGTCTTTCAATTGTCTGGAAGTTTGTCCTACATATTGTAATTTGCATGGACATTCAATAAGATATATGACATTATGGTCTCCACATCTTATTAGATCGTTGATCATAAATTTTTCCTTCATATGTGCAGATGAGAATGAGGTTGTTTTCCAGCCATTTCTGCATGCTTTACAATTCGGGCACGGGAAAAAACCTTTTATCTTCTTGTTATATTGACCTACCACTGCACCCATTTTCTGTTTAGGAACACTCGGTGCCAGTCTGTTCTTTAAATTGTTTGTTTTCCTGTAAATAAATTTCGGGTGTGGCATTAGTAATTCTCCCAAGACATCATTGTCTTTTAAAAGTGGCCAGTGCTTTCTGTAGATCTTCTCTATGATGTGTTTGTTTTCACAGTATTCTGTGATAAGCGGGACATCTATACTGTCTTCGGATGTCACTGTCCTCTCTCTGGTTTTATATTTTAGGAGGGTTTTTCTATCAATGGCTTTGACTTCTTTGATTTTTTCTTCCAGTAATGTCTCTTTATATCCTCTGTCGATAAATCTTTGTTTTAGTACCTGGGTTTGTTCTTCCCACTTTGTCGGATCCGAGCAGTTCTTTTTAAGCCTCAAGAGTTGTCCCTTGGGGATGTTTTCCTTCCAAGCTTTGTGGTGGCAGCTTTCGTTATGAATGTAATTGTTACAGTCAACCTCCTTGAAGAAGGTCGAAGTAACAAATTGACCATTCTCTATATCTATTTTGAGATCCAGGAAGTGTATAGACTTTCTATTGCATTCATAGGTGAATTTCAGATTTTTTGTATTCATATTCATAACTTCTATGGTGTAATGCAAATCCTCCATAGAACCCTTCCAGATGAGAAAAATGTCATCAATGTATCTTACGTAGAGGACCAGGTCCGCGCTCGCTGGGCATGATTCCCAGAAGATTTGCTCCCACTGGCCCATGTAGAGATTAGCATAGCTTGGCGCGAACCTGGTCCCCATCGCTGTTCCACATTGTTGATGATAAAACTTCTTGTCATGATTAAAATAGTTGTGGGTTAAAATATAATAAATACTGTCTAAAACAAAAGTGCATTGTGCTTCAGGGATACATGAATCTTTAGAGAGAAAGAACTTTACAGCTTCGATGCCTCCTTCATGTGGTATACTCGTATATAGCGAAACTACATCGCAGGTTGCCATAATAAACGATTCTTCCCATTTCAGATTTTCCAGTATTGTCAGAATCTGTGTGGAGTCCTTCAGATAGGATGGAAGATTGGTAACCTGTTTTTGAAGGATCTTGTCTACATATTCTGACATATTACTTGATATCGACCCAATTCCTGAAATAATCGGTCTTCCTGGAGGGTTGACCACCGATTTATGTATCTTGGGAAGTTGGTAAAACACTGGGGTAATGGGGTATTTGACCATAATGTAGTTAAATTCTTTCTGATTAAGTATCCCCAGTGTTTTCGCTTTGGTGGTCAGGTCTTCCAAGTCCTTTGTGAATTTGCCAATTGGGTCACTTAGTAACCTCTTGTATGTTTTGGAGTCACTCAGAATTCTATTGCACTCTTCCTCATATTTGTACTTATCCATCACAACGATAGCTCCACCTTTATCGGCAGGTTTAATGGTTAGTTGATGGTCTTTCTCAAGCTTTTTGATAGTGCTCATCTGGGATCTGGATAGGTTGAAACGTACTTTTTTGAGTCTATTCTCACTTAGTTTCCTGATGTCATTACAGACATTCGTTTAAAAAGTTTCAATAGCAGTCCCTTTACTTCCTACCGGATAAAAGGTGGATTTCGGTCTTAGACCTGTGTGTAAGAATTGGTCATTTTCAACTGAAGCTGTGTAATTGCGTTCAATTGGAGACTTGAGGAAGTAACGTTTCAGTGTTAACTTCCTCACGAATTCTTTCGTACTAGTGAACGCCTGAAATTTGTTCAGGCAATTTGTTGGTGCGAAACTTAAGCCATGAGATAAAATTGCTTCTTCTTGTCTGGTTAGTTCTCTCGAACTTAGATTATATATACCCTTAGTCACCTTCTTTGTGACTGGAGGGTCAGTATGCGAAGTGTGAGGGATCACTTTGTGTGTGCTCGTTTCTTCTGTTGATTTTATTATTTTTAGTTTCTTTAGTGATGTACCGCTTCTCTTTCCTCTGCGGGTCTTCTTTTTAGTTGTGTGGTAGTTTCCTGGTCTTCCGAATCTGTGTTTTTCCTTTTTCTCTGTATTTTTTCTTTTACTCTTGGAGGTAGGGGATTTTCCCCTAAAAAAGCTGGCTCTGAGGTAGAGGCTGGCATGTTTCCTACTTTTGTAGTATATGTCACTGTGTCGTATCCTTCTTGTGATTTTGAGCCTTTGTTTTTTTCTTCTTGTGGTTTTGGGCCATGCATCCTAGACATCCTTCTTTCTTTGTCTTGGTGATGGTCTCTCTGATCTGCAATGTCATGGTATCCTCCTTTTCTATTCCTGCTGTGATCTGTACTTCTGTTCCGGTGGTTGTAACCGAAATTTCCTCTCGGTTCTCTCTGGTCAAAATCTCTTCTCCTGTGGTCAAACACATCATCTCTATCTTCCGGGTAAAAGTTTCTCCTATCCTCTTCATACCTTGATTGGAATCTGGGTTTATCAGATTCTCTTTCTTCATATTGATAGCGATTCACATGGTATGGTATGTGTTGATTTCCTCTATAGTGATCTGGACGGTAATAGGAATTTGAATAATAATTTCGTTTATTTTCATATGGATAATATCCATTATCCCTCCTCTTTTGGTGATACTGGTTATGGCCATAGGTGTTCTGATAGTGGCTACGCCTTTCATATTGCCAGGCGGGTCTGTCCCAATTATCACGGTTTCTTTCTTGAAATTGTACATTGTATGAATCTTTTCTTGTCTTATGTCGGTATGGTTCTTGGTAATTCATATTAGATTTATTATGCTTGTACGGTTGTTTTTTGCCGTATTTTACTACGTTCCATCCATTTCCTATGTCGTTGTCCACATTATTTCTCGCTTGGTGTGATGTGTTCTCCTTCGATTTTGTAATCTGAGATGGTGTGTCTGACTGGGCTTCAGTGGGATCTGTTCTCTTAGTACCCTCCAATTCTCTATTTAGCTTTTTCATCTTCTTTGCAATTATGTCTTCCCTCACTTTAGTGACTTTATTGAACATCGTATTCTTTCTTTCAGTAATCTCTTTTCCTTCTGCCTCTGTAACCTCAATGTTGTTTAGCATTGTTTCATCATCTTTAATATCTAGGTCTAAGTTCATTAAAAGAGAGCTTCTATATTCTATGATAAGCTTAATTAGATTCCTAGATGCCTCCAAAAGAATATTTGTCCATTTAATGGATCTGATATTGGGAAAGCACAATCTTTGTGTATCCTCAGACCTCGGGGAATGAGGTCTAATTCTAAACATTTTTTCAAAAACGAGATTTCTGCTTTATATCTTACTTCAGTGACTAAAGATTTCTCTAAGTCTCTGAATATTGAAAGCATGTCTATTCGATCTGGGTCTGTGTCTGGTGAACTATCCGTATCAGTGCGGATATCTAAACTTATTTCTCTTCTTAATATGTGTAAATTTTCCATGGTCGGATAGGATGGGCTAGAAAGGATAGAATCTGTTCTGCTGCTGGGTATACTAACTAGGTGAATAAACAGTTAAACGATAAAAGTGTATATCCTGCGCAGATAACAGAAGGGAAAGGGGATATGAAATACCTCTGGCTCTCCTCAGCGGGTCCCTAGTGTACCCAATATGAAAGTAGAAAATAGATGGGGGTGGAGGTGAGCGCCAAAAAAGGCTGAGGTAGGGAATGGGGACACCTGTTAGACTGATAGAGCGGTGTCCACAATGTAGGTTCTCTTGTTGACGTTGGTGGAATCGATGTACAAATAGTATAATAACTATAAATTAGTTGTAAACTTTAAGAATGTATATCAATGTTTAATCCACACAAAAATGTTAAAATATCTCAGATCTACTTAAAAACATACACAGTCCTAAAAATAGAAATAAAAATAACAATCATATAAAATCATGGATCCATGTTACAATAAAATAAATGCAAAAAATGGGAATGCACAATAAAAACCTTTTTGCAATAATTGATCTTATAGACCAAGTATCCTAATTAGGCCACCTGTCCTAATTGGAGTAGTTTATTTAGAAACAGTCCAGATGGTGGTGAATGTTCTTATGGTTATATTTGTCCAATTAAATCACAATATGCACAGAAATCACTATATCACATTGGACACTTTTTTAATCACCTTGAATACTCACTTTTTGCCACATAAACTGGAGGATTCTCACATTTTTTGCAAGGTTACACATTTTTTCTACATTTTTTCTACATTTTTTCTACATTTTTTTCCCCTTTTTTTCACATTAAGTGATCACACATTTTTGGATTTTCCATTTTCTCACCATTTCAGGCACAGGACTGCTTTGGAATTATTTCAGAATTGGTCACGGACAGAGACACATATTTTTTTTTTGCCATATTGTGATTTAATTGGACAAATATAACCATAAGAACATTCACCACCATCTGGACTGTTTCTAAATAAACTACTCCAATTAGGACACGTGGCCTAATTAGGATACTTGGTCTATAAGATCAATTATTGCAAAAAGGTTTTTATTGTGCATTCCCATTTTTTGCATTTATTTTATTGTAACATGGATCCATGATTTTATATGATTGTTATTTTTATTTCTATTTTTAGGACTGTGTATGTTTTTAAGTAGATCTGAGATATTTTAACATTTTTGTGTGGATTAAACATTGATATACATTCTTAAAGTTTACAACTAATTTATAGTTATTATACTATTTGTACATCGATTCCACCAACGTCAACAAGAGAACCTACATTGTGGACACCGCTCTATCAGTCTAACAGGTGTCCCCATTCCCTACCTCAGCCTTTTTTGGCGCTCACCTCCACCCCCATCTATTTTCTACTTTCATATTGGGTACACTAGGGACCCGCTGAGGAGAGCCAGAGGTATTTCATATCCCCTTTCCCTTCTGTTATCTGCGCAGGATATACACTTTTATCGTTTAACTGTTTATTCACCTAGTTAGTATACCCAGCAGCAGAACAGATTCTATCCTTTCTAGCCCATCCTATCCGAACATGGAAGATTTACACATATTAAGAAGAGAAATAAGTTTAGATATCCGCACTGATACGGATAGTTCACCAGACACAGACCCAGATCGAATAGACATGCTTTCAATATTCAGAGACTTAGAGAAATCTTTAGTCACTGAAGTAAGATATAAAGCAGAAATCTCGTTTTTGAAAAAATGTTTAGAATTAGACCTCATTCCCCGAGGTCTGAGGATACACAAAGATTGTGCTTTCCCAATATCAGATCCATTAAATGGACAAATATTCTTTTGGAGGCATCTAGGAATCTAATTAAGCTTATCATAGAATATAGAAGCTCTCTTTTAATGAACTTAGACCTAGATATTAAAGATGATGAAACAATGCTAAACAACATTGAGGTTACAGAGGCAGAAGGAAAAGAGATTACTGAAAGAAAGAATACGATGTTCAATAAAGTCACTAAAGTGAGGGAAGACATAATTGCAAAGAAGATGAAAAAGCTAAATAGAGAATTGGAGGGTACTAAGAGAACAGATCCCACTGAAGCCCAGTCAGACACACCATCTCAGATTACAAAATCGAAGGAGAACACATCACACCAAGCGAGAAATAATGTGGACAACGACATAGGAAATGGATGGAACGTAGTAAAATACGGCAAAAAACAACCGTACAAGCATAATAAATCTAATATGAATTACCAAGAACCATACCGACATAAGACAAGAAAAGATTCATACAATGTACAATTTCAAGAAAGAAACCGTGATAATTGGGACAGACCCGCCTGGCAATATGAAAGGCGTAGCCACTATCAGAACACCTATGGCCATAACCAGTATCACCAAAAGAGGAGGGATAATGGATATTATCCATATGAAAATAAACGAAATTATTATTCAAATTCCTATTACCGTCCAGATCACTATAGAGGAAATCAACACATACCATACCATGTGAATCGCTATCAATATGAAGAAAGAGAATCTGATAAACCCAGATTCCAATCAAGGTATGAAGAGGATAGGAGAAACTTTTACCCGGAAGATAGAGATGATGTGTTTGACCACAGGAGAAGAGATTTTGACCAGAGAGAACCGAGAGGAAATTTCGGTTACAACCACCGGAACAGAAGTACAGATCACAGCAGGAATAGAAAAGGAGGATACCATGACATTGCAGATCAGAGAGACCATCACCAAGACAAAGAAAGAAGGATGTCTAGGATGCATGGCCCAAAACCACAAGAAGAAAAAAACAAAGGCTCAAAATCACAAGAAGGATACGACACAGTGACATATACTACAAAAGTAGGAAACATGCCAGCCTCTACCTCAGAGCCAGCTTTTTTAGGGGAAAATCCCCTACCTCCAAGAGTAAAAGAAAAAATACAGAGAAAAAGGAAAAACACAGATTCGGAAGACCAGGAAACTACCACACAACTAAAAAGAAGACCCGCAGAGGAAAGAGAAGCGGTACATCACTAAAGAAACTAAAAATAATAAAATCAACGGAAGAAACGAGCACACACAAAGTGATCCCTCACACTTCGCATACTGACCCTCCAGTCACAAAGAAGGTGACTAAGGGTATATATAATCTAAGTTCGAGAGAACTAACCAGACAAGAAGAAGCAATTTTATCTCATGGCTTAAGTTTCGCACCAACAAATTGCCTGAACAAATTTCAGGCGTTCACTAGTACGAAAGAATTCGTGAGGAAGTTAACACTGAAACGTTACTTCCTCAAGTCTCCAATTGAACGCAATTACACAGCTTCAGTTGAAAATGACCAATTCTTACACACAGGTCTAAGACCGAAATCCACCTTTTATCCGGTAGGAAGTAAAGGGACTGCTATTGAAACTTTTGAAACGAATGTCTGTAATGACATCAGGAAACTAAGTGAGAATAGACTCAAAAAAGTATGTTTCAACCTATCCAGATCCCAGATGAGCACTATCAAAAAGCTTGAGAAAGACCATCAACTAACCATTAAACCTGCCGATAAAGGTGGAGCTATCGTTGTGATGGATAAGTACAAATATGAGGAAGAGTGCAATAGAATTCTGAGTGACTCCAAAACATACAAGAGGTTACTAAGTGACCCAATTGGCAAATTCACAAAGGACTTGGAAGACCTGACCACCAAAGCGAAAACACTGGGGATACTTAATCAGAAAGAATTTAACTACATTATGGTCAAATACCCCATTACCCCAGTGTTTTACCAACTTCCCAAGATACATAAATCGGTGGTCAACCCTCCAGGAAGACCGATTATTTCAGGAATTGGGTCGATATCAAGTAATATGTCAGAATATGTAGACAAGATCCTTCAAAAACAGGTTACCAATCTTCCATCCTATCTGAAGGACTCCACACAGATTCTGACAATACTGGAAAATCTGAAATGGGAAGAATCGTTTATTATGGCAACCTGCGATGTAGTTTCGCTATATACGAGTATACCACATGAAGGAGGCATCGAAGCTGCAAAGTTCTTTCTCTCTAAAGATTCATGTATCCCTGAAGCACAATGCACTTTTGTTTTAGACAGTATTTATTATATTTTAACCCACAACTATTTTAATCATGACAAGAAGTTTTATCATCAACAATGTGGAACAGCGATGGGGACCAGGTTCGCGCCAAGCTATGCTAATCTCTACATGGGCCAGTGGGAGCAAATCTTCTGGGAATCATGCCCAGCGAGCGCGGACCTGGTCCTCTACGTAAGATACATTGATGACATTTTTCTCATCTGGAAGGGTTCTATGGAGGATTTGCATTACACCATAGAAGTTATGAATATGAATACAAAAAATCTGAAATTCACCTATGAATGCAATAGAAAGTCTATACACTTCCTGGATCTCAAAATAGATATAGAGAATGGTCAATTTGTTACTTCGACCTTCTTCAAGGAGGTTGACTGTAACAATTACATTCATAACGAAAGCTGCCACCACAAAGCTTGGAAGGAAAACATCCCCAAGGGACAACTCTTGAGGCTTAAAAAGAACTGCTCGGATCCGACAAAGTGGGAAGAACAAACCCAGGTACTAAAACAAAGATTTATCGACAGAGGATATAAAGAGACATTACTGGAAGAAAAAATCAAAGAAGTCAAAGCCATTGATAGAAAAACCCTCCTAAAATATAAAACCAGAGAGAGGACAGTGACATCCGAAGACAGTATAGATGTCCCGCTTATCACAGAATACTGTGAAAACAAACACATCATAGAGAAGATCTACAGAAAGCACTGGCCACTTTTAAAAGACGATGATGTCTTGGGAGAATTACTAATGCCACACCCGAAATTTATTTACAGGAAAACAAACAATTTAAAGAACAGACTGGCACCGAGTGTTCCTAAACAGAAAATGGGTGCAGTGGTAGGTCAATATAACAAGAAGATAAAAGGTTTTTTCCCGTGCCCGAATTGTAAAGCGTGCAGAAATGGCTGGAAAACAACCTCATTCTCATCTGCACATATGAAGGAAAAATTTATGATCAACGATCTAATAAGATGTGGAGACCATAATGTCATATATCTTATTGAATGTCCATACAAATTACAATATGTAGGACAAACTTCCAGACAATTGAAAGACAGAATGAGGGAGCACATACTATGTATAGAGAAAAAAAGAATAGATACAGCACTATACAAACACTTTACAATAAAACATGGAGGAAACATCAGAGATATGAAATTCTGTGGAATAGAAATAGTGAGAAAAAATTGGAGAGGGGGTAACCACGAACAAAAATTACTCTTACACGAGTCCAAATGGATTTTCTCACTGAACAGTTTGTACCCAAAGGGTCTGAATAATAGGGAAGACCTCTCGCACTTATTCAGCCTCACAAAATAGAGTTTAATCATTGATTAATAGAGTCACCTATGCTCCATCAAATCACAGCTCACTTCTATCCACCTCACCCAGAAACATAGATCCTATCAGGTCTTTTCCACCTGACAAGTGTAGGTATACTGATAGCATGGATTCCCTTCTATAAGACGGGTTTACTTACCTATGTGCGTAATAGAAAAGAGACCTCCACTGTCTTCCCAGTCCTCTCCCATTATTGAAGCATCCCACACATTGAAAGGCGTAGCCACTATCAGAACACCTATGGCCATAACCAGTATCACCAAAAGAGGAGGGATAATGGATATTATCCATATGAAAATAAACAAAATTATTATTCAAATTCCTATTACCGTCCAGATCACTATAGAGGAAATCAACACATACCATACCATGTGAATCGCTATCAATATGAAGAAAGAGAATCTGATAAACCCAGATTCCAATCAAGGTATGAAGAGGATAGGAGAAACTTTTACCCGGAAGATAGAGATGATGTGTTTGACCACAGGAGAAGAGATTTTGACCAGAGAGAACCGAGAGGAAATTTCGGTTACAACCACCGGAACAGAAGTACAGATCACAGCAGGAATAGAAAAGGAGGATACCATGACATTGCAGATCAGAGAGACCATCACCAAGACAAAGAAAGAAGGATGTCTAGGATGCATGGCCCAAAACCACAAGAAGAAAAAAACAAAGGCTCAAAATCACAAGAAGGATACGACACAGTGACATATACTACAAAAGTAGGAAACATGCCAGCCTCTACCTCAGAGCCAGCTTTTTTAGGGGAAAATCCCCTACCTCCAAGAGTAAAAGAAAAAATACAGAGAAAAAGGAAAAACACAGATTCGGAAGACCAGGAAACTACCACACAACTAAAAAGAAGACCCGCAGAGGAAAGAGAAGCGGTACATCACTAAAGAAACTAAAAATAATAAAATCAACGGAAGAAACGAGCACACACAAAGTGATCCCTCACACTTCGCATACTGACCCTCCAGTCACAAAGAAGGTGACTAAGGGTATATATAATCTAAGTTCGAGAGAACTAACCAGACAAGAAGAAGCAATTTTATCTCATGGCTTAAGTTTCGCACCAACAAATTGCCTGAACAAATTTCAGGCGTTCACTAGTACGAAAGAATTCGTGAGGAAGTTAACACTGAAACGTTACTTCCTCAAGTCTCCAATTGAACGCAATTACACAGCTTCAGTTGAAAATGACCAATTCTTACACACAGGTCTAAGACCGAAATCCACCTTTTATCCGGTAGGAAGTAAAGGGACTGCTATTGAAACTTTTGAAACGAATGTCTGTAATGACATCAGGAAACTAAGTGAGAATAGACTCAAAAAAGTACGTTTCAACCTATCCAGATCCCAGATGAGCACTATCAAAAAGCTTGAGAAAGACCATCAACTAACCATTAAACCTGCCGATAAAGGTGGAGCTATCGTTGTGATGGATAAGTACAAATATGAGGAAGAGTGCAATAGAATTCTGAGTGACTCCAAAACATACAAGAGGTTACTAAGTGACCCAATTGGCAAATTCACAAAGGACTTGGAAGACCTGACCACCAAAGCGAAAACACTGGGGATACTTAATCAGAAAGAATTTAACTACATTATGGTCAAATACCCCATTACCCCAGTGTTTTACCAACTTCCCAAGATACATAAATCGGTGGTCAACCCTCCAGGAAGACCGATTATTTCAGGAATTGGGTCGATATCAAGTAATATGTCAGAATATGTAGACAAGATCCTTCAAAAACAGGTTACCAATCTTCCATCCTATCTGAAGGACTCCACACAGATTCTGACAATACTGGAAAATCTGAAATGGGAAGAATCGTTTATTATGGCAACCTGCGATGTAGTTTCGCTATATACGAGTATACCACATGAAGGAGGCATCGAAGCTGCAAAGTTCTTTCTCTCTAAAGATTCATGTATCCCTGAAGCACAATGCACTTTTGTTTTAGACAGTATTTATTATATTTTAACCCACAACTATTTTAATCATGACAAGAAGTTTTATCATCAACAATGTGGAACAGCGATGGGGACCAGGTTCGCGCCAAGCTATGCTAATCTCTACATGGGCCAGTGGGAGCAAATCTTCTGGGAATCATGCCCAGCGAGCGCGGACCTGGTCCTCTACGTAAGATACATTGATGACATTTTTCTCATCTGGAAGGGTTCTATGGAGGATTTGCATTACACCATAGAAGTTATGAATATGAATACAAAAAATCTGAAATTCACCTATGAATGCAATAGAAAGTCTATACACTTCCTGGATCTCAAAATAGATATAGAGAATGGTCAATTTGTTACTTCGACCTTCTTCAAGGAGGTTGACTGTAACAATTACATTCATAACGAAAGCTGCCACCACAAAGCTTGGAAGGAAAACATCCCCAAGGGACAACTCTTGAGGCTTAAAAAGAACTGCTCGGATCCGACAAAGTGGGAAGAACAAACCCAGGTACTAAAACAAAGATTTATCGACAGAGGATATAAAGAGACATTACTGGAAGAAAAAATCAAAGAAGTCAAAGCCATTGATAGAAAAACCCTCCTAAAATATAAAACCAGAGAGAGGACAGTGACATCCGAAGACAGTATAGATGTCCCGCTTATCACAGAATACTGTGAAAACAAACACATCATAGAGAAGATCTACAGAAAGCACTGGCCACTTTTAAAAGACGATGATGTCTTGGGAGAATTACTAATGCCACACCCGAAATTTATTTACAGGAAAACAAACAATTTAAAGAACAGACTGGCCCCATCTAGTGTCTACATTATATGGTCCTATCTGGTTTTACAATCATGTTATGTTTAAAGTTTTAATTATAATATTAATTTTAAATACTAATACAATGAGGATTATAATAATTCTGGGATTTTGTATTTTAAAAATATTCTAAAAGCTTTTAGAAAAGTTTGGGGTATTTTAAGAAGTTTGAACATATTTTAAGCAATTTGAAACCATTTTTGATTTGGCATTCTGTTGAAATATGAGCTTGAGCAGTTATTTGTACTACTGTCACTCTGATTTTAGGAGGTATTCATTGTATAGCCAGTTCCATATGGCATTCTATTAGTATCAGTGTTATCCTGATTTCATTTTATTTTATCTTATTCCATGTAACCCGATTGTATTTTTATTGTATTTTTGGTGAACTGTATTTTGGATTATTTAGATTATTTTAATATTTTAATTATCTTATATTATTTTATTTTAAATTATTTTAAATAATTTAAAATTGTTTTACTAATTTACTCGAGTCTGAGTATGGTAACACAAACTATACCATAGGTACTTGGATTTGGTTACATCACAATATTCACTCATGTACCCAAACATACCGCCATATATCCAGCACTTATTAATAGGCAGCTTAGATTTATTCTCACATTAGTCTCTGTGTGGTAGTGTAACCTATCGAAACCGGAAGTATTAGACAATCACGATACCGGAAAACAACATAAACCGGAAGTGCTATGACATAGCGAAACCGGAAGTGCTAATATGCGCTAACCGGAAGTATAAATATGTGCCGAACAGAGGTAATAAAGAGAAAGAATGAAAGTAAAGGCAGCTTTAGCTAAAAGATAAAGTAGTCGCCATATGATATACAAAGGGAGTTAGGTCAATACCTAAATAGATAGCTATCGAAGTATGATAGCATCACTAACCCACAGGATATGAGCCAACATTAGAAAAACCGGAAGTAAACATGACAAACACTAGCGAAACCGGAAGTGTAGGTGGAATACAAATTTATCATACTTAGGATGCCAACTAAGGGCACATAGACAAAGCAAATAGCCCAAATTGAAATGGCCCCAAGAACACAATAATAGTTAAGACTCATAAATTAATATTTTGATCTTTTAAGAGTACATTTTAAAACTAAACTTTTGCCCATACCCACAATGCACCTAACCGGAAGGGGGCGTGGCCTACTAGCTTTTTGGCGCCCAAACATTAGCAACAGCTCCTATAAATTCTCTCAGCTTACTCACAATGTTAGTCTTGATAAAGGCCAGGAGTACATGGCCGAAACGCGTCGACTGATTTGAGTAAGCATAATACTGATATACCCATTTAACAGTTTGTATATATTATAGTATTGTTTGTTTTCTTTACAGGTTTTTGCACAATGTTATTTGGTTTTTGATTGGATCATACTGAGCTACAACTTCATTGCACAGAAATCACTATATCACATTGGACACTTTTTTAATCACCTTGAATACTCACTTTTTGCCACATAAACTGGAGGATTCTCACATTTTTTGCAAGGTTACACATTTTTTCTACATTTTTTCTACATTTTTTCTACATTTTTTTCCCCTTTTTTTCACATTAAGTGATCACACATTTTTGGATTTTCCATTTTCTCACCATTTCAGGCACAGGACACACACTGCTTTGGAATTATTTCAGAATTGGTCACGGACAGAGACACATATTTTTTTTTTGCCATATTGTGATTTAATTGGACAAATATAACCATAAGAACATTCACCACCATCTGGACTGTTTCTAAATAAACTACTCCAATTAGGACACGTGGCCTAATTAGGATACTTGGTCTATAAGATCAATTATTGCAAAAAGGTTTTTATTGTGCATTCCCATTTTTTGCATTTATTTTATTGTAACATGGATCCATGATTTTATATGATTGTTATTTTTATTTCTATTTTTAGGACTGTGTATGTTTTTAAGTAGATCTGAGATATTTTAACATTTTTGTGTGGATTAAACATTGATATACATTCTTAAAGTTTACAACTAATTTATAGTTATTATACTATTTGTACATCGATTCCACCAACGTCAACAAGAGAACCTACATTGTGGACACCGCTCTATCAGTCTAACAGGTGTCCCCATTCCCTACCTCAGCCTTTTTTGGCGCTCACCTCCACCCCCATCTATTTTCTACTTTCATATTGGGTACACTAGGGACCCGCTGAGGAGAGCCAGAGGTATTTCATATCCCCTTTCCCTTCTGTTATCTGCGCAGGATATACACTTTTATCGTTTAACTGTGTATGTGTATTATGTGTGTGTATGTGTATTATGTTTGTGTGTATTGTGTGTGTATATGTGTATTATGTTTGTGTGTATTGTGTGTGTATATGTGTATTATGTTTGTGAATATTATGTTTGTGTGTGTATATTTATATTATGTGTGTGTATTGTGTGTGTGTGTATTATGTTTGTGTGTATATGTATATTATGTTTGTGTGTGTATATTTATATTATGTGTGTGTACTGTGTGTGTGTGTATTATGTTTGTGTGTATATGTATATTATGTTTGTGTTTATATGTGTATTGCATGTATATGTGTATTATGTTTGTGTGTATTGTATTTGTGTATAATATGTTTGTGTATATATGTATATTATGTGTGTGTGTGTGTGTGTGTATGTATATTATGTTTGTGTGTATATGTGTATTGTGTGTGTGTGTATGTATATTATGTTTGTGTGTATATGTGTATTGTGTGTGTGTATATATATGTATATTACACAAGTATTTGGAAAGGAGCGCCTCCTTCAAAGGAGGGTGGCTTGAGTGCAGCGTAGATGCGTAAACCCTATATGAAAGTGCAGGAATTGTGCTGCAATGTTTTAAAGATTTGCAATTTAAAAAAAAAAACCCTCAATAAGATCACGTGGGAGGATAACTATATCTGGGTCACATGCGATGTGACGTCTTTATACACAAGCATTCCCCATTCAGAAGGCATGAAAGCTGTCGGCTATTTTTTAGACCAAGATCCTACCATACCAGCATCCCAGAAAGACTTCATCCTTGAAGGGATAGAATACATACTCACTCATAATTATTTCCATTATGAAGGGAAATATTATAATCAACTATGTGACACTGCGATGGGGACCAAGTTCGCACCAAGTTATGCCAAACTCTATATGGGAAGATGGGAATCCATCTTTTGGGACTCTTGACCAGCTGGTGCGAACTTGGTCCTCTACCGCAGGTACATAGACAATATACTAATGATATGGAAAGGGAGTATTGAGGATCTTGAGTATACCCTCAAAGTTATGAATAACAATGTATCTAATTTACAATTCACATACCACTATTCATACAATCAGATTCATTTTCTAGATCTGAGTATCAACTCTACTAAAGGGGTAATCAATACATCCACTTATTTATTTATTTTTTTTTAAATATTTTTTTATTGAGGTTAAAAGTATAGCAGTACAAAATAGTCACTTACATAAGCCCTCAACTCGTAATGGCAGACAATAGTAATATACAAGATAGCACATAGACTCTGCATTACCACAGTATTAGAAAATATAAAGGGAAACTTGCGATTCAATACCTAGAGGAAACATAGAAAGGAAAAAATCCTAGTATTGAAGTGCTACCTATGTGACTTGTAAAAACTAGAAACTAACCTCAGATTTTTAAGTTAGCATATAGGCCCCCCTTGAGCCCTTGTCTATAGGCAAATCTATGTCATGATAACAAAACCATGGGTACTCCTTAATAGCCTATGTACCAGTTAGAAAACGGTGATATCACTCTCTTGACCTTAACAGTGTGAAGTTGAATAGATATAATTATATGATTATGTGTGGTCCTATTGTTACTCTATATAAAAGACACCAGTGGAGCATGTTTCACACTCTAAAGTGGGGATCTCACATCGACTTAAAAACTAACCCTTTGCAGAGTATTATTATGGAGAATTTCTTTGGACGCAGTGCATATTTTTAGAGTTCTACTCCCCTCTAGTGGAGATTTCCGGTAATGAAAAAGATCAAGCATAGAAATACTTAATGTTCCGTCTAATGGTTGGAGGTATATCTGAAACTAAATGTAGCACTGAATAGGGAAAAAGCTAATTCGGGCTATTGTAGGCAATACTGGCTAATATTTAAGTGAAATATTATATATGAATACTTCAATAATTTGACCATCAAATGACTAACCTGCATATTGAACTAAACATTTACCCCATAGTACAAACATTCCCTAAACAAACTAGAAGGGGATTATCACCTATAAACAAATTATATATGGCGATATTTACTACTCCCACAGGTAACGAAACCATCAATATAGATTGGTGACAAATTATTGCTAACTGAATAACAACCGGTTATAAAGCCCTCGTTAGCAACACCCTTATTTTGAAGCAGTTATTTGACACTATACTAATAATTCACCAATTCACTCAGCATACATAAGCAGGAATTATAGACTAAATTACTATTGAATATATCCTAATATAAAGAGAGGGTTCTGACTTCTCCTATTTTTCCCTTAACCTATATCCTGATTGAAAACATGGACATAGACCTGAATATACGTTACAGCCAGGTTGTATATATATGTAAACAAGAGTAAACAGAACATGTAGAACTTAAAAAAGAACAATCAGAACAACAAATAAATAGAACATGGCTGACCAGACATTCTACGTATAGCAAAGAACTGAGACTCTTAGATAGACATCCACTTATTTTAAGCCTGTCGACTGCACCAACAATCTACACCAAACCAGCTGCCACCATGATAACTGGATAAAGAACATCTCTAAAGGCCAGCTGATGAGAGTGAGGAAGAACTGCTCTCAAAAAGAAGAGTGGCAGAAACAATCACAAATCTTATTAAAAAGATTTGAAGAAAGAGGGTATAATATGGCAGAAATCAAACAGACAGTCGATGAAGTGGACAAAATTGACCGAAATGACCTCCTCAGTTACAAAATGAAAACCATCCAGCCTGATAAAGGGACCATAGACGTTCCCTTTATCACTGAATTCAGTCAGAATAAGTATAGAATAGAAAGGATAATTAGAAGACATTGAGATATATTGAAAGAAGACAATGTCATTGGAGAGACACTAAGTGAAAGACCACACTTTATATACAAAAAACATGGAATTTAAAAACCATTCTGGCTCCCAGTGTTAATGGCAGAAAGCCCAACATAATGAGAGGTGTACAAGGAGGAGACACTCTTAAGGGTTTCTTCCCCTGCCATACATGCAAAGCATGTAAGCATGGCATTAAGACCGAAACTGTCCAGTCATTTGTAACAAAGAAAAATTCAAAGTATATCAGATGATCCGCTGCAAAGATAAATGCATTATTTATCTACTAGAATGTTCCTGTGGCCTACAGTATGTAGGACAGAACTGTAGGCCTTTAAGAGATCGGATCAGGGAACACCAATTGATAATATAAGGTAATAAAGATGAAGTACCCCTATATAAACATTTTCGGGAAAAACATAATGGCGACACCAATGCCCTCAAATATATAGGCTTACAAAAAGTAGGTAAAAACTGGAGAGGAGGGGATTTAGAAAAAACCCTTTTGCTAAATGAATATTAGTGGATCTTTGAATTAGATTGTCTGTACCCCAAAGGTCTAAATGCAGATTTTGAAGTGGCACACCTCTTATAGCATATCCCTTATAGTATACATGTCTTAACCACTTAAGGACCAAGGCCATTTTTCAATTTCTTTCACTTAAGGACCAGGGCTATTTTTACATTTCTGCAGTGTTTGTGTTTAGCTGTAATTTTCTTCTTACTCATTTATTGTACTCACACATATTATATACCGTTTTTCTCGTCATTAAATGGACTTTCTAAAGATACCATTATTTTCATCATATCTTATAATTTACTATAAAAAAAATTATAAAATATGAAGAAAAAATTGAAAAAAACACACTTTTTCTAACTTTGACCCCCAAAATCTGTTACACATCTACAACCACCAAAAAACACCCATGCTAAATAGTTTCTAAATTTTGTCCTGAGTTTAGAAATACCCAATGTTTACATGATCTTTGCTTTTTTTTGCAAGTTATAGGGCAATAAGTACAAGTAGCACTTGGCTATTTTCAAACCACTTTTTTTCAAAATTAGCGCTAGTTATATTGGAACACTGATATCTTTCAGGAATTCTTGAATATCCCTTGACGTGTATATATATATTTTTTAGAAGAAATCCCAAAGTATTGATCTAGGCCCATTTTGGTATATTTCAAGCCACCATTTCACCGCCAAATGCGATCAAATAAAAAAAAATTGTTCACTTTTTCACAATTTTTTTTCACAAACTTTAGGTTTGTCACTGAAATTATTTACAAACAACTTGTGCAATTATGGCATATATGGTTGTAAATGCTTCTCTGGGATCCCCTTTGTTCAGAAATAACAGACATATATGGCTTTGGCATTGCTTTTTGGTAATTAGAAGGCCGCTAAATACCATTGCGCACCACACGTGTATTATGCCCAGCAGTGAAGGGGTTAATTAGGGAGCATGTAGGGAACTTCTAGGGTTAATTTTAGCTTTAGTGTAGTGTAGTAGACAACCTCAAGTATTGATCAAGGCCCATCTTGGTATATTTCATGCCACCATTTCACCGCCAAATGCCATCAAATTAAAAAAATCGTAAAATTTTTCACAATTTTAGGTTTCTCACTGAAATTATTTACTAACAGCTTGTGCAATTATGGCACACATGGTTGTAAATGCTTCTCTGGGATCCCCTTTGTTCAGAAATAGCAGACATATATGGCTTTGGAGTTTCTTTTTGGTAATTACAAGGCGGCAAAATGCCGCTGCGCATCACACGTGTATTATGTCTAGCAGTGAAGGGGTTAATTAGGTAGCTTGTAGGGAGCTTGCAGGGTTAATTTTAGCTTTAGTGTAGAGATCAGCCTCCCACCTGACACATCCCACCCCCTGATCCCTCCCAAACAGTTCTCTTCCCTCCCTCACCCCAAAATTGTCCCCGCCATCTTAAGTACTGGCAGAAAGTCTGCCAGTACTAAAATAAAAGCTCTCTTTTAATTTTTTAAAACCCAACCTCCCTGAGCCCCCCCACACAGCTCTCTAATCTCCCCCCTCTCACTATTTGGTGCCATTTTGGGTACTGGCAGCTGTCTGCCAGTACCCACTTTTCAAACTTTAGTGCATTTTTTTTAATATTTTTTTTTTCTGTAGTGTAGCTGGCCCCCCCCCTCAATACCCCCCACCCCACTCTCCCAGATCACTTTTATAAACAAAAATTAAACCCCCATCACCCGCTCCCACCACGGATCACCTCCCGCTCCCACCACAACCGGACCGTTTATGTGTTACGATCGGGGGCGCGCGTGTGCACAGATGCGCACGCATGCAGCCCCGCCCCCCGTGCACGCGCCCGCACACACCGGGACTAATCCGAACAAGATTCCCAGCGATGGGCCACCCACCCTCCTCCCTGTAGCTGCTCCCACCCACCAACGATCGGCACCATTGCTGGCCGATGCAGAGACGGCCAGAGAGTGGCCCTCTCTGCATCGGTGTGCCAGAAAAGGTATTGCCATGATGCCTCAATATCGAGGCATCACGGCAATACCTTGAAAGCGGCTGGAAGCGATCAGGATCGCTTCCAGCCGCTTTAAACACCTAGGTCGTACAGGGTACGTCGCTGGTCTTTAAAGACCAGGTTGTGTGCGACGTACCCTGTACGACTCGTGTCGTTAAGGGGTTAATAACAGTAGAGGCATTCTATATGTAGGTTTTTTCTTCTATTTCATCTGGGTATAAAAGTATACTCTCCGCATTGATAATTAGGTAATACATAGACTTTACCCGTATGCCCTAGAACAGTGGTTCTCAACCAAAGTGACCTCAAGGCCCGGTAAATTTTAGCTGGACATGTCCAGGGCCCGGTAGTTTTATTTATATATATATATATATATATATATATATATATATATATATATATAGTAAGCAGCAGAGATTTGCCCTATCAGTAACTAAGCAGTTCAATGTGGGTTTAGTGGGGGCCCTGGAGTGTGGGGGTCCTGCCGAGGGTCTGTCGCTGTGAGGGACATGGAGTGTGAGGTATAGCCCTGAAGGTTGGGGGCCCTTTCTTTAGCCCTTAATGTTGGGGTTCCTGGCTGTTGAGGTTGATGGGCCTGTTGGGGTTAGGACGGGGAGGCTACCATGTTCATTTGCATAAATTTGAATACATTTGGGTCAGTGTGAGACAGTTTTCCTGGGGCCTTGATTGGTCTCTGTCTGCCCCTTGTGTGAGTGGGGCAAGAGTGTGCAGTGGGGGCATGAAAGGTCAGGGCCCACCAGCAGGGCTATCACGGCCCGGTATTGGGCCACGGCCCGACTGTTGAGAAACCAGGCCCTAGAAGATAACATATATACTAATGATTATTATTTCCTCCCTGGTTTATTATACCCTTCTTTTGGATACATTACACTAGGGAGATATTTATATTTATATCTATATCCAGAGACTTAGGAAATAGTTTCCATGGTGAGATATCTCAGAGTGGCCTTTACACACACATAATATATATGAGCTTTTGCCCAAGTTCTCTTAGTCTTAGACTGTTCCTCCCTTTGGTGTAGGTTGTTTTTGTAGATATTATTATTCACAATAGTGTTTACTATATTCAACTTTATTTCCAGGCCATATGTGTATTTTTTATGTATAACCATGGCCACATTATAACCATTGGCCATATTCAATATGTAAAAGTGTGCTTCACCTCTCAGGCTGGTCTTAACATGTGACTGTAACTTATGGACCATATCTAGTCCAATTGAAGCTATGAGTTTGGTGATATGCATTATGCCAGTGTTGAAATTTTTTTGAACATGCTGCTTCATATGTGTCCTCTGGTACCCTTTTGCTAATATAACTGCAATAGGTACAGACTTAACACTCATTTTTTGCTTATATGTAAGCGGTTTTACTATAGAATGATCCATAATGTGCAGACATATGTTGATATACATATTTTGTAACCCTAGTAAGTATTTTTCGTGGTCTTTCTGATTCACATAAAGATATGACACACAGTCATTCTAAAATGCTACTGCCCATAATAACATCTATTTGCCCACTTTATAGGTGGTTGCCAAATATTCGGAACATTGATTCTAAATCGCACACAATTTTACCTGTTTGCCCATTTTAAAGATGGCCACCACTAACTTGGATGTCATAAATGTTCCTAAATGGCGCTAAAATTTGCCACACCCCCTTTTCCCTGATAGACTGAACTAGCCTTTAAATATCTTAGTCATTCTGAGTGCTGGTATAGTCTTTATAAAGGCCCCCCCAGGCCGAAACGCGTTGACAGACCCCCATTTGACATACCAACCTGCAACCACTTCAGCCGGATTCATACATCTTAGACTTCCCTTCTTTTCATTTTTTTCATTTTTTCGTATTTGGACTATTTTTAATTATTTTTTTAATTTATCATTATATGTATTTTATTTATTTTTTTGAACTGTTAATACGTTCCTATTGCTGTAGCAATTACCAGCTACAATATATGCAAACTTAACACTGTGTTTCAATATGTTTTAATATGTATTTATGAGATACATTGTACTCATTTTTATATTTGTAATGCTTTGTTGTTCTGTATTTGTAAATGAAAATACATTAAAATTATGGGGGGAGATAAAAAACTGAATTTAAAATCCTCCATGTCTCAAAATTAAATCAATGTAAATATTTGCATAGGAAATTAGTACATCTAGGCAAGTATCCCCACGTACTTTTCCCCAGAAATTCTTAATATACAATGTTTCCAATGCACAAGAGAATTGTGGGTAAGATATGCAAATTAGATATGCAAATTCTCAGGTTTTTTTGCTTCAAAAATACTGTTGTGACACAGCGATCCTTAATCCTGTTTAAAAGGATCGTTGTGTCAAAACAGTATTTTTGAAGCAAAAAAACTGAGAATTTGCATATCTAATTTGCATATCTTACCCACAATTCTCTTGTGCATTGGAAACATTGTATATTAAGAATTTCTGGGGAAAAGCAAGCGGGGATACTTGCCTAGATGTACTAATTTCCTATGCAAATATTTACATTGATTTAAATGAAAATAGTATTACCAGGTAATACTTAACAGTAAGCCTTGCTACCTGAGCTTATTGAATATCACCTGTGACCATGTGTATCCGGTACTAGATATGATTTAAAGTTATACTGCAACACCTATGTGAAACTCCCTTTAAGCACTTTATACAACTTAGTAATTATTCCTATCTCTTAATTTAATGTTCTCATTCACTTGTATTGATTTGTAATAGTATCCTTGATTGTCACTTTTTAACCCTTTTCTTTTATGTAACTGAAATTTGTTACTTAAACTGTAACTCAAAATGTTAGTTTTTTTAATCACATTTTTTATCACATTTCTGATCCACTGTATCTCATTTTTGTGATACAGCTTACGTTGATATCCACAACTAGCACACTATATGCTTTTTTAAATTGCACATCTTTAAAACATTGCAGCACACAAACTGCACTTTCAAACATTGCAGCACACAAGCTGCACTTTCAAACATTGCAGCACACAAACTGCACTTTAAAACATTGCAGCACACTTCCTGCACTTTAAAACATTGCAGTACACAAACTGCACTTTAAAACATTGCAGCACACAAACTGCACATTTTTTTAAAACATTGCAGTACACAAACTGCACATTTTTTTAAAACATTGCAGTACACAAACTGCACTTTAAAACATTGCAGCACACTTCCTGCACTTTAAAACATTGCAGTACACAAACTGCACTTTAAAATATTGCAGCACACAAACTGCACTTTAAAACATTGCAGTACACAAACTGTACTTTAAAACATTGCAGTACACAAACTGCACTTTAAAACATTGCAGCACACAAACTGCACTTTAAAACATTGCAGTACACAAACTGCACTTTAAAACATTGCAGCACACTTCCTGCACTTTCATATAGGGTTTACGCATCTACGCTGCACTCAAGCCACCCTCTTTTGAAGGAGGCGCTCCATTCCAAATACTTGTGTAACCTTTATTAAGAACGATTGTGTTAGGTTGTTGTTTAATTTCAAGTGAGCCTGTGCGGTTTTATCACGTGGCGCAGAACACTATACTTTTTTTCTTATATATGTATATTATGTTTGTGTGTATATGTGTATTGTGTGTGTATGTATATTATGTTTGTGTGTATATGTGTATTGTGTGTGTATGTATATTATGTTTGTGTGTATATGTGTATTGTGTGTGTATGTATATTATGTTTGTGTGTTTGTGTATTGTGTGTATATGTATATTATGTTTGTGTGTTTATGTGTATTGTGTGTGTATATGTCTATTATGTTTGTGTATATATCTGTATTGTGTGTGTGTGTATATATATGTATATTATGTTTGTGTGTATGTATATTGTGTTTGTGTGTATATGTGTATTGTGTATGTGTATATGTGTATTATGTGTGTGCATGTGTATTATGTTTGTGTGTATTGTTTGTGTGTGTGTATATATGTGTATTATGTGTGTGTATGTTTATTATGTTTGTGTGTATTGCATGTGTATGTTTTATGTGTGTGTATTGTGTGTGTGTGTATATGTATGTTATGTGTGTGTATTGTATGTGTGTGTGTGTATATGTGTATTATGTGTGTGTGTGTATGTATATTACGTGTGTGTATTGTATGTGTATGTGTATTGTGTGTGTATATATATATATATATATATATATATATATATATATATATATATATAAAACAGCTGAACTCAGTTTTATTTGTATCAACTTTAGCAAAATAAAATAATTGATAAAAGTTCATGGATGGCAAGAGTAGATTAAATAGGCATTTGCATTATATTGTTTCTGCTGAATTATGTCCCTAACGACCCCTCATAGAAGATTGTTTTTGAATTGAACAGGACAATAAAAGTTAGTTACTAGTGTCACAGATATATCTACATTCACTTGATGACCACAAGATGGCAGTATGAATACAGGCATGAGAGATTAGGTATAACCATGCAGAAATATTGTTATTTTATTGCTGTGTGCTATGTTCATATCAACCATTACAGAGATCTAGACCCAGAGACTAAAATGTGCTTTGATGGAGTAAAACATGGAATTAAAATCTAACTCTGCAGGATGTTTATATTTTAGAAAAGAGATCGCTAACCTTGGCACCCCAGGTGTTTTGAAACTACATTTCCCATCATGCTTAGGCACTGTGCAGTCTAGTTGAGCATCATGGGAAATGTAGTTCTGGAACATCAGGGGTGCCACACTTACCCATCACTGTTTTATACAGCCCTCACTTTGAGCCAAGGGGTTAAGTGCAGCAAACTCACTTTTGTCTGTCAATGTGACAATTTTTTTTCTTCAGTATGTTAGCATGAGAGGTCATGTCCCTTCTTAAATGTATGCTCTATCTGAATCAGGAAAGAAAATGATTGATTTCATGTCCCTTTAATTAGGGATACTGTTTGTGTTTAAATTATTCAAATACCTGTGCTGATGGAGAGAGTCAAAATTAAACTTTCATGATTCACAAAATAAAAACAAACAAACAAAAATCTTGTAAGTTGAATTTATTTTTCAAATGTATCTCTTTCCATGAGAGCATACTGCGGTAGGTTTAGGAGCTTGCACGTGTCTTGAGCACTATATGTATAACATTGTTACAAATATTGTTGTAAACACTGCTGCAATATACCGTACAGGACACAAGCACACTCCTGAACCTACCTCAGTATGCTCTCATGGAAATAAGTTTCAACAAAGAACGCCAAGAGAAAACTTTACATTTGAAAATGAATTAAATTGCTTTTTTTGTGTTAGAATTGTACAATGTATCTGAATGAATAAAGTTTCATGTTGACTTTTATATTTCTGTAAACTACGGATATTTGTTTATTCAAAAACCAAGCTCAAAATATGCTGCTGTCGGACTTTCTTAATCTTCAGAATATCATTATTATAATAATCTTTATTTATAAAGGGACACAAATGGCTGGATCACATTCTAGTTGGGAAAGTAAATATGACATTCTTTAATGTTTTTATCTAATGGTGTAGTCATATCCATGCCCCAGGACATCAGTGGTGTTGCTATTGGGGCGCTCAGGGGCCACCTCTCCCTATATGTCTCCATGTCCTAGTCCCCAGCTTCCTGGCCCTGTAAGGAGCTCTGCAAGATACGTGTTTGCCCAGAACTGAGTTTCTGGAACCATCACATATTATCATACTGCTAATACCCTGATGCAACGTTCTGCAAGGCCTCCTCACCAGCCCTTGCAAATCACCACTAGGTGGTAAAGCTAAAAAGAAACCTTAGCGCTGGCAATCGTGGCTGTGTGTGTGTGTGTGTGTGTGTGTGGGGGGGGGGGTGCAGCAAGTTCTGGGTATAAAAAGCTTAACATTATACAATATGAGACCTGGACGCATGAATATAACTACACGATTGTACTCAGTGAAAATATAATGTGTAGTATCACTTTAATAAATAAACGTTAACCGTAGCTATTAAAAAACAAAACAAAAAAATAAGGAAAAAAAAGGCAAAAAATACAACTTTTATTTCATCCAGTTTTGAATTTCATACATGAAAAACAGGGAAATTTCTGGTTTTAGGATTTGAAACATGGAAATTGAAAACATAAACTCTGCTGCGCTTTCTGACAAAAAATCAGAATCTTAAGTGACTTGATAGGGTATAAAAAAAAACTAACTCTGAAGGGCAGTAAAATACTGTTTAGTGATAGAAATAGATTCAAAATTTAAAGGGTCATTATAGTTAAAAAATTCCAGGATTTAATAGCAAGAAATGCTAATACTAGCGGCTAACACTAAAGGGTAAACACATAAGTACCGCTCAGGACACACAGAGCACTGCAGGCTACTATGGTCAGCAGCAACAGACATTACAATTCCGGCAGATGGAAGTTTTACAGCATAGGATATGGATGCACCAGCTGATTCCATTTGAGAGTTATCAGGAATATGCTCTATCTGTGTTACCCCTGTCACATACTGCTTGGGTGCCATAGTCCTGCCTGATCCAATTACAGAGCCAGCACTACAAAGGGGTAAATTACAAGTGAAGCACAAATTAACGCTTCCGCTTGAGTGTTAATTGCATTAGAAAATGCTCTCTTTGGATTGAAAGTAAACTGTTTTCTTTTTAAAGATACGATGAGTCCACGGATTTCATCCTTACTTGTGGGATATCGCCTCCTGGTCAGCAGGAGGAGGCAAAGAGCACCACAGCAGAGCTGTATATATAGCTACTCCCTTCCCTCCCACTCTAGTCATTCTCTTTGCCTGTGTTAGTGATAGGAAGAGGTAAAGTGAGGTGTTAGTTTAGATTCTTCAATCAAGAGTTTGTTATTTTTAAAATGGTACCAGTGAGTGCTATTTTATTTTGGGTGTATCCGTATTCCTTGTCAGCCTCTAGAGTAGAGCTACAGGTGGCTTTAAAGCACTGGGAACTGGTGGGATTAAATTCTCACTGTGCCTCCCATATTGTGTGCTGCCCTTCAGATGATGGCCTTAGCAATTATTAACTAAGATCCGGTATGTCTTCACAGAACTGCAGGAAGGTGAAGGACGTCTTGACATGTGGGACTGTTCATGCTGTCGCTCAACATTAAGGTATGTGCAGCTTTTTTATGTTCTGGGACATCCGTTACCTCAGGCAAGGCTGTATCTGTTACCTATCAGATAGTGGGGGAAAATAGACCTTTAAAAAGGAGGGCTACCCTTATCACTAGGTCACTCTCGGTTCAAGGATATGCAGCTTTCAGCTGGCTACAAGAGGGTGTATGTCACGACTAGGGGCTATGATAATAAGAATGGGGCCCCTACTGTGACAAATTATGGTATTTCTCATGGTCTGTTGAGGCGAAGAGGTGCATTTTTCCTATTGGCAATGCTGTAACTATTTTTACCTGTCAGTATTTTTTTGTGCAGTAAAATTGTTAGTTTAAAATTTAAAGGCACAGTATACTCTCTGTTCAGAGGATATTAACAACTTTCTGGTTTTTATATTTAAAGAGACACGGCCAAATTTGCTTTTGCTTTATTTTTTCATGGACAGTCTGCAAAACGTGACATGTTCCATGTGTTTGAATGCCAATGTGGAACCTCCTGTTACTTTTTGTCCCTCATGTACTGAGAGGGCATTACAGTTTAGAGAGCAGATTTTCTTTGATAAAAATTTGTCAAAAACGGATGTTTCTCAGGGATTTTCTGATGAGATTCAGACTATGCCACAACTTTCTCCCCAAGCATCACAGCCCTTAACGCCTGCTCAAGTGGAGCCAAGTACCGCTGCAGCTTCGGCTGCAATCACTTTAATGGACATAGCTGCAGTTATGTCATCTAGACTTTCAGAGGCGTTGTCTGCCTTTCCTGTATTTCAAGGCAAGCGCAAAATGAAGGAAAACCACGTGGTCAATACAGCTTCTGATGCTCTGATGGTGATCTCTGAATTACCCTCCCAGGGCTCTGAATTAGAGGGTATGGAGGTCCTATCCAAAGGTGAACTTTATGACTCAGGAAGTGTCTTATCTCTGACGGATTCAGAAGTGGTTTCCTTCAGATTTAAACTTGAACACCTCCGCCTGTTATTAAGGGAGGTTTTGGTGACTGTACGACTGTGATTCAATAGTGGTTCCACCAGAGAAACTGAGTAAGTTGGACAGATACAGTTGGACCTAGAAGTCCCTTCTTATTCTGGGAGAGATCAGGTATTCCATTCTCTCCATCTCCTGTTTTCAAGAAAATGTACCCTATAGTTGACGCTATTAGAGATTCTTGGCAGACGGTCCCTAAGGTGGAAGGAGCTATTTCCACCTTGGCTAAACGAACTACTATTCCTATTGAGGATAGTTGTGCTTTCAAAGACCCTATAGATAAGAAACTGGAGGGTCTCCTTAAGAAGATCTATGTTCATCAGGGGTTGCTATTGCAACCGACGGCCTGCATTGTTATGGTTACAAGTGCGGCTGCTTATTGGTTTGATGCTTTGGAAGAATCTCTTAAAACTGAGACTTCTTTAGAAGAGATTCAGGACAGGATTAAAGCTCTTAAATTAGCTAATTCATTTATTACGGATGTTTCTCTGCAGATTACCAAATTGGCGGCTAAGAGTTCGGGCTTTTCCATCTTAGCACGCAGAGCCTTATGGTTGAAATCTTGGTCTGCGGATGTTTCATCAAAGTCTAAGCTTTTGACTATTCCTTACAAGGGAAAGCCCATGTTCGGACCTGACTTGAAGGAAATTATTTCTGATATCACGGGAGGCAAGGGTCATCTCCTCCCTCAAGAAAAGAAATCCAAACAGAGAGGTCGGCAGAGTAATTTTCGTTCCTTTTGAAACTTTAAGGGAATTCCCCCTTCTTCTTCCTCCAAGCAGGAAGGCAACTATTCACAATCCAAGTCTTCCTGGAGACCCAACCAGTCTTGGAACAAGGGTAAACAATTCAAGAAGCCTGCTGCTGCCCCCAAGTCAGGCCTCCGATCCGGGACCGGATCTAGTAGTGGGCAGACTGTCTTATTTCGTTCAGGCTTGGATGAGAGATGTTCAGGATCCCTGGGCGATAGATATAGTGTCTCAGGGATACAAACTGGAATTCAGAAACTCTTCCCCCAGAGGAAGGTTTCTCCTTTCACGATTGTCTGTAGACCAGATAAAAAGAGAGGCGTTCTTACGCTGTGTAAGAGACCTCTCCTCCATGAGAGTAATCTGTCCCATTCCAATTCAGGAACAGGAACAGGGACAGGGGTTTTACTCAAATCTGTTTGTAGTTCCCAAAAATAGAGGGAACCTTCAGACCTATCTTAGACCTCAAGAGTCTAAACAAGTTTCTCAGAGTTCCATCTTTCAAGCTGGAAACTATTCGTACTATTCTTCCATTGATCCAGGAAGGTCAATTTATGTCAACGGTGGATCTAAAGGATGCATATCTTCATGTTCCTATCCACAGAAATCATCATAAGTTCCTGAGGTTTGCCTTTCTGGACAAACATTATCAGTTTGTGGCTCTCCCTTTTGGTCTGGCCACGGCGCCCAGAATTTTCACAAAGGTTCTGGGGTCTTTATTGGCGGTTCTAAGACCACGGAGCATTGCGGTGGTGCCTTATCTGGGCGATATTCTGATCCAGGCATCATCTTTTCAATTAGCAAGGTCCCATACCGACATTGTGCTATCCTTCCAGAGAACTCACGGGTGGAAGGTAAATTTGGAAAAAAGTTTGTTACCCTTTCTGGGAACTCTAATCGATTCGATTCTAATGAAGATTTTTCTGACGGATGTCAGAAAGTTAAAGATTCTGGATACATGTCGAGCCCTTCAGGCCAATCCTCGGCCGTCGGTGGCTCAGTGCATGGAGGTAAACGGGTTGATGGTGGCGGCAATGGACATCGTACCGTTTGTGCGTTTTCATCTCAGGCCTCTACAGCTAAGCATGCTCAGGCAGTGGGATGGAGATTATACAGATTTGTCTCCTCAAATAAATCTAGATCAGGAGACAAGGGACTCTCTTCTATGGTGGTTGTCGCTGGATCATCTATCCCAGGGGACATGCATTCGCAGATCCTCATGGGTGATAGTGACAACAGATGCCAGCCTGTTAGGATGGGGAGCAGTCTGGAACTCCTTAAGGGCTCAGGGTATATGGACTTAGGCAGAGTCTCTCCTTCCCATCAATATCCTAGAGTTGAGAGCAATATTCAATACGCTTCTGGCTTGGCCTCGGCTTTGGCCCAATTCATCAGATTCCAGTCGGACAACATAACGACGGTAGCTTACATCAATCATCAGGGAGGAACAAGTAGTTCCTTAGTGATGACAGAAGTAGCCAAGATAATACAGTGGGCGGAGTCTCACTCCTGCCATCTGTCAGCGATCCACATCTGAGGGGTGGAAAACTGGGAAGCAGATTTTCTGAGCAGACAGACATTTCATCCGGGAGAGTGGGAACTCCATCCGGAGGTATTTACCGACCTGATTCTCAGATGGGGCAGGCCGGAGTTGCATCTCATGGCATCTCGTCAGAATGCCAAGCTTCCGAGATACGGGTCCAGGTCCAGGGATCCCCAGGCCGAGCTGATAGATGCCTTGGCAGTGCCTTGGTCTTTCAGCCTAGCTTATGTATTCCCTCCGTTTGCTCTCCTTCCCCGGGTGATTGCTCGAGTCAAACAGGAGAGGACGTCGGTGATCCTCATCGCACCTGTGTGGCCTCGCAGGATTTGGTATGTCAATCTGGTGGGGATGTCATCTCAGCCACCGTGGAAGCTCCCGTTGAGGAGAGACCTTCTCATTCAGGGTCCCTTCCATCATCCGAATCTAGTTTCTCTGCAGCTGACTGTTTGGAGATTGAACGCTTAATTTTGGTTAAGCAAGGTTTTTCTGATTCGGTCATAGATACCTTGATTCAGGCACGTAAGCCTGTTACTAGGAAAATTTACCATAAGATATGGCGTAAATATCTTTTTTGGTGTGAATCCAAGGACTACTCATGGAGTAGGGTTAGGATTCCGAGAATTTTGTCTTTTCTCCAAGAAGGATTGGAGAAAGGGTTGTCAGCAAGTTTCTTAAAGGGACAGATTTCTGCTTTATCTATTTTGTTACACAAGCGTCTGGTAGATGTTCCAGATGTACAATTTTTTTTTCAGGCTCTGACTAGAATCAGGCCTGTATTTAGACCAATTGCTCCTCCTTGGAGTTTAAATTTAGTTCTTAGAGTTCTTCAAGGGGTCCAGTTTGAACCTATGCATTCCATAGATATTAAGTTATTATCTTGGAAAGTTTTATTTCTGGTTGCTATTTCTTCTGCTCGAAGAGTATCTGAGCTTTCGGCATTAAAATATGATTCTCCTTATCTTATTTTCCATTTGGATAAGGTGGTGTTACAGACTAAACCTGTTTTTTTTCCTAAGGTTGTTTCAAACAAGAATATTAATCAGGAGATTGTTGTTCCTTCCTTGTGTCCTAATCCTTCTTCTAAGAAGGAGCGTCTGTTACATAATTTGGATGTAGTCTGGGCCTTGAAGTTTTACTTACAAGCGACTAAGGATTTTCATCAATCGTCTTCCTTGTTTATCGTCTTTTCAGGAAAATGTAGGGGTCAGAAAGCTACGGCTACCTCTCTTTCTTTTTGGCTAAAGAGTATCATCCGTTTTGCATACGAGACTGCTGGACAGCAGCCTCCTGAAAGAATTACGGCTCATTCCACTAGGGCTGTGGCTTCCTCATGGGCATTCAAAAATGATGCTTCTATTGAACAAATTTGCAAAGCTGCAACTTGGTTGTCTCTTCACACTTTTTACAAATTTGATACTTTTGCCTCAGCTGAGGCGGTTTTTGGGAGAAAGGTTCTTCAAGCAGTGGTGCCTTCCTTTTAGGTTCCCTGTCTTGTCCCTCCCTTTTCATCCGTGTACTATAGCTTTGGTATTGTATCCCACAAGTAAGGATGAAATCCGTGGACTCATCGTATCTTTAAAAAGAAAAGGAAAATTTATGCTTACCTGATAAATTTGTTTCTTTTTAGATACGATGAGTCCACGGCCTGCCCTGTTCTATGAGACAAGTTATTAATTTTTGTAAACTTCAGACACCTCTGCACCTTGGCTTTTCCTTTCTCTTCCTAACTTCGGTCGAATGACTGGAGTGGGAGGGAGGGGAGGAGCTATATATAGCAGCTCTGCTATGGTGCTCTTTGCCTCCTCCTGCTGACCAGGAGGCGATATCCCACAAGTAAGGATGAAATCCGTGGACTCATCGTATCTAAAAAGAAACAAATTTATCAGGTAAGCATACATTTTTCTTTTCGCTCTTGCGCTAACCTAACAAACGCAAAAAGTTGAAATTAGGTTATCGCATGTTCGTTAACATATAGCTCATAAAAGTCAATGGGAAAAAAAGTGAAAAAAAACTCAGTCTTGCGCGAACCAGATTGCATATTCTTATGTGAGCTAACCCGACATGAAAATATGAATATTTCACATACAAGAATATGTTCTATTTTGGTACACTATATATCTATACCTATTATATATACATGATTATATATAGGTATAGATATATACAGCTATACAGTATATAGTATATTTCTATTTCAAAATACATAGAACATATTCTGCTATGTGCAGAACATTGGAATGTGAAATATTTACAGTAAATACAACTATAACACTTTAATAAATATTAATATTGTATAAATATGATTTTACGTGTTTTCATCTACTTGACTGCAAAGGGCTCTAATGCACTTATATATTTGTCTATATATGTGTACCTATGTATTTACAGTATCTCACAAAAGTGAGTACACCCTACACATTTTTTGTACACACTGAAAAAATGACACTTTGCTACAATGTAAAGTAGTGAGTGTACAGCCTGTAGAACAGTGTAAATTTGCTGTCCCCTCAAAATAACTTAACACACAGCCATTAATGTCTAAACCATTGGCAACAAAGGTGAGTACACCCCTAAGTGGAAATGTCCAAATTGGGCCCAAGTAGCGATTTTCCCTCTCCTGTGTCATGTGACTCGTTAAGTGTTACAAGGTCTCAGGTGTGAATGAGGAGCAGGTGTGTTAAAGTTGATGTTATCGCTCTCACACTCTCTCATACTGGTCACTGGAAGTTCAACATGGCGCCTCATGGCAAAAAACTCTCTGAGGATCTGAAAAAAAGAATTGTTGCTCTACAGAAAGATGGCCTAAGCTATAAGAAGATTGCCAAGACCCTGAAACTGAGCTGCAGCACGGTGGGCAAGACCATACAGCGGTTTCACAGGACAGGTTCCACTCAGAACAGGACTTGTGTTTGGGAAATATGAGTGCTGCCAGCATTGCTGCAGAGTTTGAAGAGGTGGGGGGTCAGCCTGTCAGTGCTCAGACCATACGTCGCACATTGCATCAAATTGGTCTGCATGGCTGTCGTCCCAGAAGAAAGCCTCTTCTAAAAATGATGCACAAGAAAGCATGCAAACAGTTTGCTGAAGAACCATGTCCTATAATCCGATGAGACCAAGATAAACCTATTTGGTTCAGATTGTGTCAAGCGTGTGTGGCGGCAACCAGGTGAGGAGTACAAAGACAAGTGTGTCTTGCCTACAGTCATGCATGGTGGTGGGAGTGTCATGGTCTGGGCCTGCATGAGTGCTGCCAGCACTGGGGAGCTACAGTTCATTGAGGGAACCATGAATGCCAACATGTACTGTGACATACTGAAGCAGAGCATGATCCTCTCCCTTCGGAGACTGGGCCGCAGGGCAGTATTCCAACATGATAACGACCCCAAACACACCTCCAAGTCTACCACTGCCTTGCTAAAGAAGCTGAGGGTAAAGGTGATGGACTGGCCAAGCAGGTCTCCAGACCTAAACCCTATTGAGCATCTGTTGGGCATCCTCAAACGGAAGGTGGGGAAGCGCAAGGTCTCTAACATCTGCCAGATGTCGTCATGGAGGAGTGGAAGAGGACTCCAATGGCAACCTGTGAAGCTCTAGTGAACTCCATGCCCAAGAAGGTTAAGGAAGTGCTGGAAAATAATGGTGGCCACACAAACTATTTACACTTTGGGCCCAATTTGGACATTTCCACTTAGCGGTGTACTCACTTTTGTTGCCAAGGGTTTAGACATTAATGGCTGAGTGTTGAGTTATTTTGAGGGGACAGCACATTTACACTGTTATACAGGCTGTACACTCACTACTTTACATTGTAGCAAAGTGTTATTTCTTCAGTGTTGTCACATTAAAATATATAATAAAATATTTACACTGTTATACAGGCTGTACACTCACTAATTTATATTGTAGCAAAGTGTAATTTCATCAGTGTTGTCACATGAAAAGATATAATAAAATATTTACAAAAATGTGAAGGGTGTACTCACTTTTGTGAGATACTGTATATATTGTCTGTAAATACATATATATATATATATATATATATATATATATATATATATATAAATACATATGTACACACACATAAACATATATACTGTATATACATACATATACATATTTAGGGATGTATATGTACCTGTATCTTTATGTTAAACCCCTTTGCAGCCTTTTTTTTTCTAACTCCTTAGACCTCATATCTTTGAGTCCTTTTAACTTTTAAAAGAATTTCATTATATGTTGTCATTATGAGTGTAACTGTACTTTGTAATGTATTTCTCATGTGTCTTGTGACACATTTTTGATTTGCAAAACAGTTAACCAAAGTCCTGAGGTCGCACTATCATGAAGCTCGTTAAACTCAATTGTGCTTAACCAATCACGTTTACTTTCAGCTTTGTAACATGATCCCTACATCCGGCGTGCGTAAACAGCCACGATAAACCCCTTATCGCTTGCGCGTAACTGGCCTATAGTAAGCTAGTGCCAACAATGCAAACATTAACAAATGTGCCTGCAATTTGTGCAACAGAATGTCCCTTTAAACTTTGCCATTAATTGTATTTTTTTTATCATTTTATTTTATTACCTTGGATTAATACAAACGTGTTTTGTATGTCGGCACCTGTAATTTATATATAAAATACATATACCCCTTGTATTAATGCAGACACTGCTACAGCCTGCGTGCTATTGTGCATCAGTATCAGTTATATCCCTGCTACACGCAGCCAATTAAAGGTTACGACCCAATCTGTGAGTTTATGAGTTGGGGCAGGAGGTTTCATGCACAGTGTCTGACTTAATGATTCTGCTCAGGTACCTGATAATGATACAGTTTTATTGTGCTGCACAAGGGTTAATGGGCCAGGGCAAGGATTACTGAATGATATACTGTAGCGCATATTCCAGGATGCATCTGTCATTAGTTATATACATACATCATGTGGTCACACAGAAGTGAGTCAGACCCTAGGAGAGGACACTGTCATAGGCTGGGAAAAAGCAAAGCTACAACCTTTATTTAAACATATTTCTTTTCATACTGCATTTGTATTGCATTGGGAAACCCTTGACAAGAATAAAACACAACTGAAGTATAAGCTTCTTTAATGGAACAGAGTGCTTCAAAATTGTCTCTGTTTCATCTACTAGAGAATGTTTCAAAATGTATTGCACAGCTTTTTTTTTTTTTTTTAATTGGATGTCCTGTGCTGAATTAACTTTTTTTTTAAATGGGAATTGTCCCTGACATCCAATGATCAGTTAGATAATGCCAGGCATTTTACACAATCATTAATTTCCTGTTAGTTATACTTAATTCAAAATTTTACTTAAAGGGACACTATATTCAAAATTAAACTTTTTTTTCAAGATTAAAATAAAGCATCAGTTTTAATAGACTTCCTAAATTACATATTTTGTGCACGGTATTTTTAAATGCACTCTTTCTGAGGCACCAGCCGCTCTGAGCATGTACACAAGCTCACAGTGTATCCATTTGTGTCTATGATTGACTGATGGTTGTCACATGATACAGTTATATGCACACTTTTTGAGGCACCAGCTGCTCTGAGCATGTGCAAGAGTTCAAAGTGTATCCGTTTGTGTCTATGATTGACTGATGGTTGTCACATGATACAGGGGGCCAACCAATGGAAGTATATTTTGAAATTTGTTAGAAAAAATCTGCATCTTAAAAACTTGTTGATTATGCAATGCTACTGTGTTTAACCCCTTAATGACCGGAACATTTTTAAATTTTCTTACCCTTAATGACAATGGCTATTTTTACATTTCTGTGGTGTTTGTGTTCAGCTGTAATTTTCCTCTTACTCTTTTACTGTACCCACACATATTATATACCGTTTTTCTCGCCATTAAATGTACTTTCTAAATATACCATTATTTTCATTATATCTTATAATTTACTATAAAAAAATTATAAAATATGAGGAAAAAATGGAAAAAAACACACTTTTTCTAACTTTGACCCCCAAAATCTGTTATACATCTACAACCACCAAAAAACACCCATGCTAAATAGTTTCTAAATTTTGTCCTGAGTTTAGAAATACCCAATGTTTACATGTTCTTTTGCTTTTTTGCAAGTTATAGGGCAATAAATACAAGTAGCACTTTGCTATTTCCAAACCACTTTTTTTTCAAAATTAGCGCTAGTTACATTGGAACACTGATATCTGTCAGGAATACCTGAATATCCCTTGACATGTATATATTATTTTTTAGAAGACATCCCAAAGTATTGATCTAGGCCATTTTGGTATATTTCATGCCACCGTTTCACCGCCAAATGCGATCAAATTAAAAAAAATGTTCACTTTTTCACACATTTTGTCACAAACTTTAGGTTTCCCACTGAAATTATTTACAAACAGCTTGTGCAATTATGGCACAAATGGTTGTAAATGCTTCTCTGGGATCGCCTTTGTTCAGAAATAGCAGACTTATATGGCTTTGGGGTTGCTTTTTGGTAATTAGAAGGCCGCTAAATGCCGCTGCGCACCACACGTGTTTTATGCCCAGCAGTGAAGGGGTTAATTAGGGAGCATGTAGGGAGCTTGTAGGGGTTAATTTTAGCTTTAGTTTAGTGTAGTAGACAACCCCAAGTATTGATCTAGGCCAATTTTGGTATATTTCATGCCACCATTTCACCGCCAAATGCGAGCAAATAAAAAAAACCTTTAAATTTTTCACAATTTTAGGTTTCTCACTGAAATTATTTACAAACAGTTTGTGCAATTATGGCACAAATGGTTGTAAAAGCTTCTCTGGGATACCCTTTGTTCAGAAATAGCAGACATATATGGCTTTGGCGTTGCTTTTTGTTAATTAGAAGGCCGCTAAATGCTGCTGCGCACAACACGTGAATTATGCCCAGCAGTGAAGGAGTTAATTAGGTAGCTTGTAGGGCGCTGGCAGGATTAATTTTAGCTTTAGTGTAGAGATCAGCCTCCCACCTGACACATCCCACCCCCTGATCCCTCCCAAACAGCTCTCTTCCCTCCCCCACCCCACAATTGTCCCTGCCATCTTAAGTACTGGCAGAAAGTCTGCCAGTACTAAATAAAAGGAGTTTATTTTATTTTATTTTTTAAAAAAATGTATTCAGCTGTAATGGAGCCCTGCCTTAGCCCCCAACCTCCCTGATCCCCCACCAAACAGCTCTATAACCCTCCCTGCTACTTAATTGCCGCCATCTTGGGTGCTGGCAGCTGTCTGCCAGTACCCAATTTGCCCCCAAAAACAGTATTTTCAAACTTTTCTGTAGTGTAGCAGCCCCCCCTCAATACCCCCAACCCCCCAATACCCCCCCCCCAGATCCTTCTATATATATATTTTTTTAATGTTTTGAACTTTTTTTATTTTTAACTTTTTATTTTTAACTTTTTTCCATTGGTGTCAGTGGCTAATGTGCGCGCCCCCGTGCACACACGCGCGGCCCCGTGCACACGCACGCGCCCCCGTGCACACACACGCGCGCACGCTGCCGCCTCCTTTCTACACTCCCCCCGGAAAACAGCACCATTGTTACCGGTGCAGAGAGGGCCACAGAGAGGCTCTCTCTGCATCGGAGGCTTGTTAAAAGGTATTGTAGGCTGCCTCCATATCGAGGCATCACTGCAATACCCTGAGAGCTGCTGGAAGCGATTGCGATCGCTTCCAGCACTCTGTAAGACAACTGACGTACCAGGTACGTCTATTGTCATTAACAGTTAGTTTTTGCTTGACGTACCTGGTACGTCAGTTGTCATTAAGGGGTTAATGGTCCTTTAACCTTGCGCTATATATATATATATATATATATATATACACACATATACCTATACCTGATGAATACAAATTGAATAATATGACCCTTTGATTATCTGGATTGCTTTAAAGGGATATGAAACCCAACATTTTTCTTTCATGATTCAGACAGAGAATACAATTTTCCACTTGACTTTTATTATTTAATTTGCTTCCTTCTCTTGTTATCCTTTGCTGAAAGGTTTATCTAGGAAAGCTCAGGAGAAGCAAATAACCTAGGTTCTAGCTGCTGATTGGTGGCTGCATATATCTATCGATTGTCATTGGCTCACCCATGTCTTCTGTTAGAAACCAGTAGAGCATTGCTGCTCCTTCAACACATTATGCCAACAGGTAGATTACGAGTTATGCGCGCTATAGGGAATTTAACGAACGCAACAAAAGTTGCGTTATTTCACCCTCTATAGCGCAGCCATTACAAGTTTTGAAACAGTCGGTTTGTGTGTGCGATGTGGTTGCGTTGATGTCCATACCGCACAAAATACAATCACTGTTTTGACGTGCTTGTGCACGCTTTCCCCATAGACATCAATGGGGAGAGCGGGTTCGAAAAAAACCTAGCACCTCCATAATGCAGCCTCATTGATGTCTATGGGGAAAAACAAGTATCGTTTAAACCTAACACCCTAACATAAACCCTAAGTCTAAACACCCCTAATCTGCTGCCCCCGACATCGCCGAGACCTACATAATGTTATTAACCCCTAATCTGCCGCTCCCGACATTGCCGCCACTATACTAAAGTTATAAACCCCTATTCCCTCGCACCCCAACATCGCCCACACTATAATAAATCTATTAACCCATTTTCCACCGCTCACCGACATCGCCGCCACTAAATAAAGCTATTAACCCCTAAACCTCTGGCCTCCCACATCACTACCACTAAATAAACCTATTAACCCCATAAACCACCAGCCCTCCACATCGCAACAACCTAAATTAAACTATTAACCCCTAACCCTAAACCTAACCCTAAACCTAACACCACCTAACTTTAACATAATTAAAATAGAGCTAAATTAAAGTTACAATTATTAACTAAATAATTCCTATTTAAAACTAAATACATACTTTCCTGTGAAATAAAACCTAAGCTAGCTACAATATAACTAATAGTTATATTGTAGCTAGCGTAGATTTTATTTTTATTTCACAGGTAAGTTTGTATTTATTTTAACTAGGTAGACTAGTTAGTAAATAGTTATTAACTATTTACTAACTACCTAGTTAAAATAAATACAGACTTACCTGTAAAATAAAACCTAAGCTGCCTTAAACTAAAACCTAAAATTACAAAAAAATAGAAAACACTAAAATTACAAAAAAAATAGAAAAAAAACTACCATTACAAAAAATAACAAACGAAATTATCCAAAATAATAGAAATTATTCCTATTCTAATACCCTTTTAAAAAAATAAAAAACCCACCCCAAAATAAAAATCCCAAATCTATTATAAACTACCAAGGACCCTTAAAAGGACCTTTTTGTGTTCCCTTAAAATGGCCTTTTTGTATGGCATTGCCCTAAAGATAACAGCTCTTTTGCTACAAAAGAAAACAAACACCCCCTAACAGTATATTATAAACCCCCACCCCCCAAACCCACAAAATAAAAATAAAGTAAAGCCTAATCTACCCATTGCCCTGAAAAGGGCATTTGTATTGGGCATTGCCCTTAAAAAGGCATTCAGCTCTTTTTCCTGCCCTTAAAAGGGCATTCAGCTCTTTTTCCTGCCCTTAAAAGGGCTTTCAGCTCTTTTTCCTGCCCTTAAAAGGGCATTCAGCTCTTTTATGAAATGCCCAACCCCTAATCTAAAAATAAAAACCCATCCCAAAACTGAAAAAAATTACACAAAATAGCAAACGAATTATCCAAAATAATATAAATTATTCCTAATCTAATACCCATTTTAAAAAAAAAAAAAAAAAAAAACACCTCAAAATAAAAGAAACCTAATCTATAATAAACTACCAATAGCCCTTAAAAGGTTCTTTTGTAGGGTATTGTCCTAAAGATATCAGCTCTTCTTCTGAAAAAAATACAAAGACCCACTAACATTACAAACCCCCACCCCACCAAACCCACAAAATAAAGAAAACTATCTAAAAAAACCTAATCTACCCATTGCCCTGAAAAGGGCATTTGTATGGGCATTGCCCTGAAAAGGGCATTTGTATGGGCATTGCCCTGAAAAGGGCATTTGTATGGGCATTGCCCTGAAAAGGGCATTTAGCTCTTTTGCTGCCTGACGTGGAGGTCCTCATCATGTGATCGCCGCACACTGAGGATTGAAATGCAAGGTACCCCTTTTATACTGGGGATACCATTGCATTCCTAATAGGATTTAAGCAGCTCTCATTTTTTTGCTGAGTCAAATCAGCCAATAGAATGAGAGCTGCTTAAATCCTATTGGCTGATTTGAACAGGGAGGCACTTCTGTGATGTAGGGAGGCACTGCTGTGATGTAGGGAGGCGCTTCTGTGATATAGGGAGGCACTGCTGTGATGTAGGGAGGCGCTTCTGTGATATAGGGAGGCACTGCTGTGATGTAGGGAGGCGCTGCTGTGATGTAGGGAGGCGCTGCTGTGATGTAGGGAGTTTTTCTGAAATTGAGCGGTGATGTGTTATAGGGAGGCACTGCTGCTATATAGGGAGGCGCTGCTGTGATGTAGGGAGGCGCTGCTGTGATGTAGGGAGATGTTCTGAAATTGAGCGGTGATGTGTTATAGGGAGGCACTGCTGCTATATAGGGAGGCGCTGCTGTGATGTAGGGAGGCACTGCTGTGATGTAGGGAGGCGCTGCTGTGATGTAGGGAGTTTTTCTGAAATTGAGCGGTGATGTGTTATAGGGAGGCACTGCTGCTATATAGGGAGGCGCTGCTGTGATGTAGGGAGGCGCTGCTGTGATGTAGGGAGTTGTTCTGAAATTGAGCGGTGATGTGTTATAGGGAGGCACTGCTGCTATATAGGGAGGCGCTGCTGTGATGTAGGGAGGCGCTGCTGTGATGTAGGGAGGCACTGCTGTGATGTAGGGAGGCGCTGCTGTGATGTAGGGAGGCGCTGCTGTGATGTAGGGAGTTCTGAAATTGAGCGGTGATGTGTTATAGGGAGGCAATGCTGCTATTTAGGGAGGTGTTCTGTGATATAGGGAGGCACTTCTGTGATATAGGGAGGCACTGCTGTGATGTAGGGAGGCGCTGCTGTAATATAAGGAGTTGTTCTGATATTGAGAGGTGATGCGTTATAGGGAGGTGTTCTGATATAAAGAGGCGCTTCTGTGATATAGGGAGGCACTGCTGTGATGTAGGGAGGCGCTGTTGTGATGTAGGAAGGCGTTGCTGTAATATAAGGAGTTGTTCTGATATTGAGAGGTGATGCGTTATAGGGAGGTTTTCTGATATAGGGAGGCGCTTCTGTGATATAAGGAGGCACTGCTGTGATGTAGGGAGGCGCTGTTGTGATGTAGGGAGGCGCTGCTGTGATGTAGGGAGGCACTGCTGTGATGTAGGGAGTTGTTCTGATATTGAGAGGTGATGTGTTATAGGGAGGCACTGCTGCTATATAGGGAGATGTTCTGTTATAGGGAGGCACTTCTGTGATGTAGGGAGGCGCTGCTATGATGTAGGGAGGTGCTGCTCTGATGTAGGGAGGCGCTGCTGTGATGTAGGGAGGCGCTGCTGTGATGTAGGGAAGCGCTGCTCTGATATAGGGAGGCGCTGCTGTGATGTAGGGAGGCGCTGCTGTGATGTAGGGACTCGGCGCTGCTGTGATGTAGGGACTCGGCGCTGTTGTGATGTAGGGAGGCGCTGCTCTGATGTAGGGAGGCACTGCTGTGATGTAGGGAGGCGCTGCTGTGATGTAGGGAGGCGTTGCTGTGATGTAGGGAGGCGCTGCTGTGATGTAGGGAGGCGCTGCTGTGATGTGAGGCGCTGCTGTGATGTAGGGAGGCGCTGCTGTGATGTAGGGAGGCGCTGCTGTGATGTAGGGAAGCGCTGCTATGATGTAGGGAGTTGTTCTGATATTGAGAGGTGATGTGTTATAGGGAGGCACTGCTGCTATATAGGGAGATGTTCTGATATAGGGAGGCGCTTCTGTGATGTAGGGAGGTGCTGCTATGATGTAGGGAGGTGCTGCTCTGATGTAGGGAGGTGCTGCTCTGATGTAGGGAGGCGCTGCTGTGATGTAGGGAGGTGCTGCTGTGATGTAGGGAGGCGCTGCTGTGATGTAGGGAGGCGCTGCTGTGATGTAGGGAGGCGCTGCTGTGATGTAGGGAGGAGCTGCTCTGATGTAGGGAGGCGCTGCTGTGATGTAGGGAGGAGCTGCTCTGATGTAGGGAGGCGCTGCTGTGATGTAGGGAGGCGCTGCTGTGATGTAGGGAGGCGCTGCTGTGATGTAGGGAGGCGCTGCTGTGATGTAGGGAGGCGCTGCTGTGATGTAGGGAGGAGCTGCTCTGATGTAGGGAGGCACTGCTGTGATGTAGGGAGGCGCTGCTGTGATGTAGGGAGGCGCTGCTGTGATGTAGGGAGGCGCTGCTGTGATGTAGGGAGGTGCTGCTGTGATATAAGGAGGCACTGCTGTGATATAGGGAGGCGCTGCTGTGATATAGGGAGGCACTTCTGTGATGTAGGGAGGCGCTGCTGTGATGTAGGGAGGCGCTGCTGTGATATAGGGAGGTGCTTCTGTGATGTAGGGAGGCGCTGCTGTGATGTAGGTAAGCGCTGCTGTGATGTAGGGAGGCGCTGCTGTGATGTAGGGAGGTGCTGCTCTGATGTAGGGAAGCGCTGCTGTGATGTAGGGAGGCGCTGCTCTGATGTAGGGAAGCGCTGCTGTGATGTAGGGAGGCGCTGCTGTGATGTAGGGAGGTGCTGCTGTGATGTAGGGAGGCGCTGCTGTGATGTAGGGAGGCGCTGCTGTGATGTAGGGAGGAGCTGCTCTGATGTAGGGAGGCGCTGCTGTCATGTAGGGAGGAGCTGCTCTGATGTAGGGAGGCGCTGCTGTGATGTAGGGAGGCGCTGCTGTGATGTAGGGAGGCGCTGCTGTGATGTAGGGAGGCGCTGCTGTGATGTAGGGAGGAGCTGCTCTGATGTAGGGAGGCACTGCTGTGATGTAGGGAGGCGCTGCTGTGATGTAGGGAGGCGCTGCTGTGATGTAGGGAGGCGCTGCTGTGATGTAGGGAGGTGCTGCTGTGATATAAGGAGGCGCTGCTGTGATATAGGGAGGCGCTTCTGTGATGTAGGGAGGCGCTGCTGTGATGTAGGGAGGCGCTGCTGTGATATAGGGAGGTGCTTCTGTGATGTAGGGAGGCGCTGCTGTGATGTAGGTAAGCGCTGCTGTGATGTAGGTAAGCGCTGCTGTGATGTAGGGAGGCGCTGCTGTGATATAGGGAGGTGCTTCTGTGATGTAGGGAGGCGCTGCTGTGATGTAGGTAAGCGCTGCTGTGATGTAGGGAGGCGCTGCTGTGATGTAGGGAGGTGCTGCTGTGATGTAGGGAGGCGCTGCTGTGATGTAGGGAGGCGCTGCTGTGATGTAGGGAGGCGCTGCTCTGATGTAGGGAAGCGCTGCTGTGATGTAGGGAGGCGCTGCTGTGATGTAGGGAGTTTTTCTGATATTGAGAGGTGATGTGTTATAGGGAGGCACTGCTGCTATATAGGGAGATGTTCTGTTATAGGGAGGCGCTTCTGTGATGTAGGGAGGCGCTGCTGTGATATAAGGAGGCGCTGCTGTGATATAGGGAGGCGCTTCTGTGATGTAGGGAGGCGCTGCTGTGATGTAGGGAGGCGCTGCTGTGATGTAGGGAGGCGCTGCTGTGATATAGGGAGGCGCTTCTGTGATATAGGGAGGCGCTTCTGTGATGTAGGGAGGCGCTTCTGTGATATAGCGAGGCGCTTCTGTGATATAGGGAGGCACTTCTGTGATGTAGGGAGGCGCCTCTGTGATATAGCGAGGCGCTTCTGTGATATAGGGAGGCACTTCTGTGATGTAGGAAGGCGCTGCTGTGATGTAGGGAGGCACTTCTGTGATGTAGGGAGGCGCTGCTGTGATATAGGGAGGCGCTTCTGTGATGTAGGGAGGCGCTGCTGTGATATAGGGAGGCGCTTCTGTGATGTAGGGAGGCTCTGCTGCTATATAGGGAGGTGCTGCTGTGATATAAGGAGGCAAGGCTGTAATATAAGGAGGTGATGTAGGCAGGTACTTTAGTGCAATGAGGTGCTGTGATCACCATTTAAAATTGGGATATTTTGCTACTGTTTGATTATATCAGTTGAAATCATACTATTGATGGTTTTGTTCTGTGCAAATCAAATCTTAGCTTTTAAACTGACAATATCTTCTTTATGTTTAGACAAATAAAGAGGGATACTGATATATATATATAGGTATATATAATATACATAACAGAATGATAGGTAGATAATAGAATGATAGATAATATATGGATTGAAAGATAATAGAATGATAGATAGATTTATAGGTAGATAATAGAATGATAGATTGATAGGTAGATAATAGAATGATAGATTGATAGGTAGATAATAGAATGATAGATAGATTGATAGGTAGATAATAGAATGATAGATAGATTGATAGGTAGATAATAGAATGATAGATTGATAGGTAGATAATAGAATGATAGATAGATTGATAGGTAGATAATAGAATGATAGATAGATTGATAGAGAATAGAATGCTAGATTGCTAGATAATGGATATATAGACAAGCAGACATATATATCATAAACTTCCATGAACAGACAATTCATGTTAAACCTGTCAATTGTCCCTTTATGTGAACGTATAGCATAAAATATAATGTAAGCAAGATCACAGGGCAAATATCAGGTTATAAATAAAATACACTTAAAGGGACAGTCAAGTCCAAAAAAACCTTTCATGATTTAAATAGGACATGTAATTTTAAACAACTTCCCACTTTATTTTTATCACCAATTTTGCTTTGTTCTCTTGGTATTCTTAGTTGAAAGCTAAACCTAGGAGGTTCATATGCTAATTTATTAGACCTTGAAGACTGCCTCTAATCTGAATGCATTTTGACCACTAGAGTGCATTTGTTCATTTGTGGGATGTTAGCAATATTTTGTTTCAGAAGAATGAGATTGATGTAGATGGATGTGATAATCAGCGGAAGACTTTACTTATTTCTTTGTCCTGATAGGAGGCGTCTCGGTGTTGTAGACTCTGAAGGCATCTGCAAGTACAAAAAGTAGCACAAATGTGTTTGATGTTTAGTTTTGTTTAGTAAGGGATCTCCTCCTGATAATTTATTTTTCTCATCTGTAGGTGGGAGATTCAGTTATTTTATGAACTGTTTTTCATTTCCTACCAAGATTTGTATTTTGAATTTGTTTTGCTTTTGAATTGTTGCTATGGGCTTTATTAAGTTTTTGCTATGGATTTTATTTTAATAACAGAATTAAAAAAAACTTGTTATTAAGTAGCAGATAATAGGAAGTTTCCCTATTTAAACACAGTATAAAGAATATCTCCTGGTCTCATATAAAATATCTATATTATTATTATTATAAGTAAATTTTCATATATTTTCTATTTATTAATGCATATTACACAATATTTTGTGATTTGTGCTCCAGTTTTTTAGTCTCCATTTATTTTCTCTGCCTTCCTATAGGTGCAGTTCTATTATATATACAGGCGGCCCTCGGTTTACGCCGGTTCAATTGGCACCGTTTCAGAATAACAACCTTTTTTTTCAGTCATGTGACTGCTATTGAAAAGCTTTGGAAGGCAGTGCACTAATTAAAATAGCCAGTAGGTGGAGCTGTCTGCTTGTTTTGCAGCAAAGTTATGTAACTTAACAGCCTGAAATTGATCTGTGTACACAGAGCAGACATTAGCAACAAGATTTAGCAGGCACTTCCCTATTATCTTCCTGTCCAGCTGCTTGAGGTGAGGGTGCCTAACTGCCTATTAATCTGCAGATTGAAATGCATAGAATAGGTGCAGACCCAATATTATCTAACATACTAACAATGCAGAGAACTGATTGCAGAAAAATGCAAATAAAAATACGTTTTTGTTCATTAAACTTAGTTTGATGATGATGCAGTCTGTTGTGTAATTATTTAATTAGGTGCTGTTAGCAAATGTTTTTGTTCATTAAACTCAGTTTGATGATGATACAATCTATATTGTTAGGTTTATAATGCTGTTTAGCATTTAAAGTCTTCATTTCAAAGCTTTAAAAATAATGTATTAGGTGTTACTTATGACAATTTTGAGAGGGGCCTGGAACCTAACTTCCTCACTTCCCATTGACTTACATTATAAATTGGGTTTCAATTTACAATGGTTTCGATTTACAACCATTTCTCCTGGAACCTAACCCCGGCGTAAACTGAGGGCTACCTGTATATGTATATATATATATATATATATATATACACATACATACAATTAAGTACCTATAATCCCTTCAGGACAATAAGCTCAGTGTCTATTCACAGTCATAGTATGGTAATTTCAGTGGCATATTTATGTTTTGTGCTGCCCTAGGCACTCAAAATTCCGCTGCCCCCCCTCAAAGGTTTTAAGCCTTTTTTCCCACTTAATATTTTTTGGGTCATTGTGTAAACTGTTTTTGTTTTGTTTGTTTTTTAATAACAATTAAAAAGAAAATGGGCTAGCAAAACACTTGCATACAGGTGAGTTGAATTGCTTGCATCTCATACAATTTTCTCCCTGAGAGAAGGGAGAGAAAAGAAGGGGAGTGGAAAAAAGGGAGGGAAAGGAAAGCAGGAAGGGAGGGAGAGAGAGAAGTGGTAACGGGAAAGAAAGGAGTGAAAGAAGGAAGCAAGGGAGGGAGTTTAGAGAAAGAAGGGAGTGAGTTGAGGGAGGGAGGGAGTTGATGGAGGGAGTCGAGGGAGGGAGTTGAGGGAGGAAAGGAGGGAGAAAGCAAAAGAAGGGAGAGAGGAAGGGAGGGAAAGTAGAATACACTTTGAAACAATCACTGCCCTTTACATGCAACAACATGCAGTAATTACCATCATTCAACTAATGAAACTTTTTAAGTGTCCGTTTTTCTATTTACTCAGTGGGTTCATGAATGCAGAGAAGGCTAGTTATTAGTAGCTAACATACATTAGCAGTGAGAGTTTATGACTAGACATCACATGAATGCAGAGAAAGCTAGTTATTAGTAGCTAACATACATTAGTGCTGAGAGTTTATGATTAGACATCACATGAATGCAGAGAAAGCTATCTATTAGCAGCTAACATACATTAGCAATGAGAGTTTATAATTAGACATCACATGAATACAGAGAAAGCTAGCTATTAGTAGCTAACATACATTAGCACTGAGAGTTTATGATTAGACATCACATGAATGCAGAGAAATCTAGCTATTAGTAGCTAACATACATTAGCACTGAGAGTTTATGATTAGACATCACATGAATGCAGAGAAAGCCAGCTATTAGTAGCTAACATACATTAGCGCTGATAGTTTATGATTAGACATCACATGAATGCAGAGAAAGCTAACTATTAGTAGCTAACATACATTAGCACTGAGAGTTTATGATTAGACATCACATGAATGCAGAGAAATCTAGCTTTTAGTAGCTAACATACATTAGCACTGAGAGTTTATGATTAGACATCACATGAATGCAGAGAAAGCTAGCTATTAGTAGCTAACATACATTAGCACTGATAGTTTATGATTAGACATCACATGAATGCAGAGAAAGCTAACTATTAGTAGCTAACATACATTAGCACTGAGAGTTTATGATTAGACATCACATGAATGCAGAGAAATCTAGCTTTTAGTAGCTAACATACATTAGCACTGAGAGTTTATGATTAGACATCACATGAATGCAGAGAAAGCTAGCTATTAGTAGCTAACATACATTAGCGCTGAGAGTTTATGATTAGACATCACATGAATGCAGAGAAATCTAGCTATTAGTAGCTAACATACATTAGCACTGAGAGTTTATGATTAGACATCACATGAATGCAGAGAAATCTAGCTTTTAGTAGCTAACATACATTTGCACTGAGAGTTTATGATTAGACATCACATGAATGCAGAGAAAGCTAGCTATTAGTAGCTAACATACATTAGCGCTGAGAGTTTATGATTAGACATCACATGAATGCAGAGAAATCTAGCTATTAGTAGCTAACATACATTAGCACTGAGAGTTTATGATTAGACATCACATGAATGCAGAGAAAGCTAGCTATTAGTAGCTAACATACATTAGCGCTGAGAGTTTATGATTAGACATCACATGAATGCAGAGAAAGCCAGCTATTAGTAGCTAACATACATTAGCGCTGAGAGTTTATGATTAGACATCACATGAATGCAGAGAAAGCTAGCTATTAGTAGCTAACATACATTAGCACTGAGAGTTTATGATTAGACATCACATGAATGCAGAGACAGCTAGCTATTAGTAGCTAACATACATTAGCGCTGAGAGTTTATGACAAGACATCACATGAATGCAGAGAAAGCTATTAGTAGCTAACATACATTAGCAATGAGAGTTTATGATTAGACATCACATGAATGCAGAGAAAGCTATCAGTAGCTAACATACATTAGCACTGAGAGTTTATGATTAGACATCACATGAATGCAGAGAAATCTAGCTATTAGTAGCTAACATACATTAGCGCTGAGAGTTTATGATTAGACATCACATGAATGCAGAGAAAGCTAGCTATTAGTAGCTAACATACATTAGCACTGAGAGTTTATGATTAGACATCACATGAATGCAGAGAAAGCTAGCTATTAGTAGCTCACATACATTAGCGCTGAGAGTTTATGATTAGACATCACAAGCTGATCTAAGCAGTGCATGGACGCATCCAGTCTGTTAGCTGCTAAGACCTGCAATAAGCACTGCCACCACAGTTGATAAGAGGAGGCAGCATATCGGCACAAGGTCTTCTCCTCCAGCCTCACCTTGTAGGCATATCCCCGGATAAGTTTCTCACCAAGAATGCTTCCACTGCAAAAATGCCGGCGACTCTAAATGAAGCAACGGTTTGCCCATCCCAAATCTGCTGCCCTAGGCACCGGCCTTGTTGGCCTAGGCCATAATACGCCCCTGGGTAATTTACATGCCTGTCACTGTGACTGTGTCCTTGCCTGAGCCAGCAGATGCTCCCTTCCATTGTCCACACAAAGTGGTGCGTGCTCTAGCTGTTAGCACCTGAAGAGTCGGATCAGCGTAAACGTTCTTCTGATGTTGTCATCACATTCCCAACCCATCCATCAATCATGCAAAAATAAAGCCGAACACATGATAATACTCAGCATAACCTCACCCACTCCTCTTTATATTTTACATACGGGTTGCAAAGCAACATGTGACAGTGAGACAAAAAAGTAAAATAAACAGCGCAATAAAAAAAAAAACACATTTTTTTCTTTCTATTTTCTGTTCTAAGCTCAGTCTATTTTGCTGCTCTGACTATGGGCCCCCTCTAGTCCCAGGCCCCGGTGCAGTGGCACCTCTTGCACTGGCAGTTGGTCCGCCCCTGTGTTAACCCTTTGGCTGCCAGAGAGGGCTGTTGTGCTGTGTCCATTTAATATTGCTTTATATTAATATATTAATTAATATAAAATATTTTATTTAGCCCTTACTTTTCTGATGGAGTGGAATCTTTAGGTTGTTTTTAGGAGGAGAGTGCGACCGTGTGCTAAATTCACTAAGCTGTCTCTTTGGCCTCACCAGTTGCTAATTTCCTAAAGGTCCTTCATGTCTCTATTCTTGGTGAATCTGCTGTTTAGAATAAAATAGGAACTGCTGAGCTTGGAGAGGGAAGACACAGTGGAGGACCTTAGTGAATATAGTAGAGAGACCTGGGGTTAGGGCCTAATTCTCTAAAGCTCTCTGCTCTTGTGACACTACAGTTAGGTCCCTCAAATCATTTTATAAAGGCACATTTAGCTTGAGAGCTTTTTACCTCACTATACAGGGTTCTGGATGTAAAGTAAACACCTACATACAATATAATACTCAAATAAAAATCTCAAATATTTTAGCATGATGTCTCTCCGTGCTGGCGAGTTTTTAATTATCTGTTCCTAAGGGTTGGTGAAAAAAAGAAACCATCACTTGCTCTTTGTAATTCTACCATTTGCCAGCAGATGGCAATGTTTACTAGCAGTACTAATAATAATACATTGTAGAAAAAGCTACTATAATTGTTTTTATCAATCAATATCTATATTTTTATTTAAGCAGTGACAGTGTATGTAAAGTTATACCAGAGAAAAATACAGGGAATTATAACTGCAAATAGCAGACTCTTACCAAAGGGTATATAGAATATCTGTGCAGGCACAACGCAGGCTAATATAATAATATTAATCAAGGCTTTTCTGATTAACTAAGCAAAACTGCTCCAGGAGTTTATTTCTGTCAAAATGATTTTTTTTTTTTATTTAATAAAATTGTAAAATTTTGCTTGAGGTTTTTTGTTTGCTGTAGTCAGAGTCAATACAAGAAAGATGAGAATCTTTGTAACATGATACTTAGCCAATAATCATGATTTAAAGGGACATTATACTAAAATAAAATCCCAATATTGGGCCAGATTAGAAGTGGAGCGCTAAATTATTGCGCACCTGCGAACGGGCAAATTTGCCCATTTGGGGTGCGTGATAATTAACTAGCCATTACAAGTGGCTGGTTATTACTACCGCAAACTCAACGTAGAAATTAGCACTCAGAAAATTAGCCGGAATATGAGTGTGCTAGAATAAGAGTGGCGCACTATTTAGTGCTCGTGCGTTAACATCACTAGACGGAGGCTTTTAGCACACGTTGGGTTGGTCTCTTGTATGAGTTGAAAGTTAAACATCATGATGCATAAAGAGTTGGATTTAGAATATGGCAACCACGTTATAATTTTCTCCCATAGACTTTAATGGAGCGTAAAAACTGGAACCGGATTGCATTTATTCAAGTGCACTAAACTTGATATGAAATATGAATATTTCACATTCCAATTTTCTTCACACAAAATAATATATTCTGTTTATTCTAAAATATATATTTCTATAGATATATATAAATGATGGTATTTGGTACAATTTATATCTATACATATATATATATATATATATATATATATATATATATATATATATATATATATATATATATATATATATATATATATATATATGAGGATGTGTTCCAAGCGCTGTCCAATAACTGGGTGTATTTTTTTTCCCCCAGAACAATAAATTTGTGGAATGCCATAAAGCTGCTATATTCTATTATTTATATTTCATACCACTATGAAATATGAATAGTAAAGTATGAAAGAAGGTAAAGAAAAAGTGTGTTTTACCTACTATATATATAGGAATATCCAGAGGCGTAACTAGAAACCACAGGGCCCAGGTGCAAGAATCTAAGAAGGGCCCCCCCACCGCCCCTCCCCCCTCCAAAAAAAGGTGAATTGAATACATTTTTTTTAATTTTTTTTACATTTAACACAGAAAAAAAATGTGAATCAGATTACCTCTGCAAAAGGAGGTACCCTGTGCCCACAGTCTGTGAGATGGTCTGATCCCCTATTACTATATATATATATATATATATATATATATATATATATATATATATATATATATTGACACTATTTACCCACCAGAACTGTATATAGTAAGTTAGTGACACAGTCTGTAATCTGCCGGTGAGATGGCTGGCCTGAGCCTACCCGCCCAGTACTTTTAGTACTTTATAAAGTGACCACAGTAGTCAGTGACATGGTCCACCCCCCCATACTGTATATAGTGGTACTGTATAATGACACTGTTTACCCCCTGCCCCACCAATGCTGTAGTAACAAGGTCTGTAATTTGCTGGTTCCACAAACATACACACATACATGCATAAATACACACACAGTCACATACATACACACACCATACACACACACATAAACACCAATGGGTAAAACAGAAACACTAACCCCTGAAGTCATGTCACACTCACATGATATCAGTGCAGGCAGTGGTAGGTTAATTTTTTTTTTTAAAGCTGGGCCCCCACCCTCAGGGGCCCAGTCGCACCTGCGTCCTCTGCACCCCTTGTACTTTCGCCCCTGGGAATATCTGTTTATAAAAACATAGACCATATTCTGCTATGTGCAGAACAGTTATACACTTTATAAAATATGAATATTGTATAAATATGATTTATCATGTTTTCATCTACTTGACTTGTCCATATACCCATGTTGTGGGATGAATAAAGGATTTCTATTTTTCTAATTGAGGCTGGGCTACATCTTTTTGTATTGAAGTGTATTTTGGAGTTGGCAAGCCCTGGACTCTGTGCCTCTGACTGTTGGGTGCTGTTCCCTTATAACACATAATTGCAGTGTTATGTGTATATATGTCTGTTTATACAGGTATACAAGTATAAATACATATATACACATATAAATATATAAATACACACACATATATACTGTATATATACATATATATATATATATATATAAATAAATATATATATTAATATATATACATGCAAATAGATATTTAGACATGTATATATGTATGTATCTCTATGCCTGCTTTTTTTCTAACACCTGATACATATATTTGAGCCCTTATATCTTTTTTATTGCAATTAAAAAAATATATATAATTTATGCTTACCTGATAAATAATTTTTTTTCCTGGCATGGAGAGTCCACAAATACATTGAATTACTAGTGGGAATTCAACTCCTGGCCACCAGGTGGAGGCAAAGAACACCCCAGCAAAGCTTCAAGTATCGTCACACTTCCCACAATCCTCAGTCATTTAGCCGAGGAATCATGGAAAGAGAAGAAGACACAAAGGGTATAGAGGTGCCTGAGGTTTACAAAAAGCCATCTTGAAAGAAGGGCGGTTCGTGGACTCTCCATGCCAGGAAAGAAAATAATTTATCAGGTAAGCATAAATTATATTTCTTTCATGTAATTAGCAAGAGTCCATGAGCTAGTGACGTATGGGATATACATTCCTACCAGGAGGGGCAAAGTTTCCCAAACCTCAAAATTCCTATAAATACACCCCTCACCACACCCACAAATCAGTTTTACAAACTTTGCCTCCTATGGAGGTGGTGAAGTAAGTTTGTGCTAGATTCTACGTTGATATGCGCTCCGCAGCAGGTTGGAGCCCGGTTTTCCTCTCAGCGTGCAGTGAATGTCAGAGGGATGTGAAGAGAGTATTGCCTGTTTGAATTCAATGATCTCCTTCTACGGGGTCTATTTCATAGGTTCTCTGTTATCGGTCGTAGAGATTCATCTCTTACCTCCCTTTTCAGATCGACGATATACTCATATATATATATACCATTACCTCTGCTGATTTTCGTTTCAGTACTGGTTTGGCTTTCTACAAACATGTAGATGAGTGTCCTGGGGTAAGTAAGTCTTATTTTCTGTGACACTCTAAGCTATGGTTGGGCACTTTTTTATAAAGTTCTAAATATATGTATTCAAACATTTATTTGTCTTGACTCAGAATGTTCAACATTCCTTTTTTTCAGACAGTCAGTTTCATATTTGGGATAATGCATTTGAATCAATCATTTTTCTTACCTTAAAAATTTGACTTTTTCCCTGTGGGCTGTTAGGCTCGCGGGGGCTGAAAATGCTTCATTTTAGTGCGTCATTCTTGGCGCAGACTTTTTTGGCGCAAAAAATCTTTTCTGTTTCCGGCGTCATACGTGTCGCCGGAAGTTGTGTCATTTTTTGACGTTCTTTTGCGCCAAAAATGTCGGCGTTCCGGATGTGGCGTCATTTTTGGCGCCAAAAGCATTTAGGCGCCAAATAATGTGGGCGTCTTTTTTGGCGCTAAAAAATATGGGCGTCGCTTTTGTCTCCACATTATTTAAGTCTCATTTTTCATTGCTTCTGGTTGCTAGAAGCTTGTTCTTTGGCATTTTTTCCCATTCCTGAAACTGTCATTTAAGGAATTTGATAAATTTTGCTTTATATGTTGTTTTTTCTCTTACATATTGCAAGATGTCTCACGTTGCATCTGAGTCAGAAGATACTTCAGGAAAATCTCTGTCTGGTACTGGAACTACCAAAGCTAAGTGTATGTGCTGTAAACTTTTGGTAGCTGTTCCTCCAGCTGTTGTTTGTATTAAATGTCATGACAAACTTGTTAATGCAGATAATATTTCCTTTAGTAAAGTACCATTACCTGTTGCAGTTCCAACAACATCTAATGTTCAGAGTGTTGCTGATAACATAAGAGATTTTGTTTCTGAATCCATTAAGAAGGCTATGTCTGTTATTCCTCCTTCTAGTAAACACAAAAAATCTTTTAAAACTTCTCGTTATTCAGATGAATTTTTAAATGAACATCATCATTCTGATTCTAATGATTCTTCTGGTTCAGAGGATTCTGTCTCAGAGGTTGATGCTGATAAATCTTCATATTTATTTAAAATGGAATTTATTCGTTCTTTACTTAAATAAGTTTTAATTGCTTTAGAAATTGAGGATTCTGGTCCTCTTGATATTAAATCTAAACGTTTAGACAAGGTCTTTAAATCTCCTGTGGTTATTCCAGAAGTTTTTCCTGTTCCTGGTGCTATTTCTGAAGTAATTTCCAGAGAATGGAATAATTTGGGTAATTCATTTACTCCCTCTAAACGTTTTAAGCAATTATATCCTGTGCCGTCCGACAGATTAGAGTTTTGGGACAAAATCCCTAAAGTTGATGGGGCTATTTCTACCCTTGCTAAACGTACTACTATTCCTACGGCAGATGGTACTTCCTTTAAGGATCCTTTAGATAGGAAAATTGAATCCTTTCTAAGAAAAGCTTATCTGTGTTCAGGTAATCTTCTTAGACCTGCTATATCATTGGCTGATGTTGCTGCAGCTTCAACTTTTTGGTTGGAAACTTTAGCGCAACAAGTAACAGATCATGATTCTCATAATATTATTATTCTTCTTCAACATGCTAATAATTTTATCTGTGATGCCATTTTTGATATTATCAGAGTTGATGTCAGGTTTATGTCTCTAGCTATTTTAGCTAGAAGAGCTTTATGGCTTAAAACTTGGAATGCTGATATGTCTTCTAAATCGACTCTACTTTCCCTTTCTTTCCAGGGTAATAAATTATTTGGTTCTCAGTTGGATTCTATTATCTCAACTGTTACTGGTGGGAAAGGAACTTTTTTACCACAGGATAAAAAATCTAAAGGTAAAAACAGGGCTAATAATCGTTTTCGTTCCTTTCGTTTCAACAAAGAACAAAAGCCTGATCCTTCATTCTCAGGAGCAGTTTCAGTTTGGAAACCATCTCCAGTCTGGAATAAATCCAAGCCTTCTAGAAAAGCAAAGCCAGCTTCTAAGTCCACATGAAGGTGCGGCCCTCATTCCAGCTCAGCTGGTAGGGGGCAGATTACGTTTTTTCAAAGAAATTTGGATCAATTCTGTTCACAATCTTTGGATTCAGAACATTGTTTCAGAAGGGTACAGAATTGGTTTCAAGATAAGACCTCCTGCAAAGAGATTTTTTCTTTCCCGTGTCCCAGTAAACCCAGTGAAAGCTCAAGCATTTCTGAAATGTGTTTCAGATCTAGAGTTGGCTGGAGTAATTATGCCAGTTCCAGTTTTGGAACAGGGGCTGGGGTTTTATTCGAATCTCTTCATTGTACCCAAGAAGGAGAATTCCTTCAGGCCAGTTCTGGATCTAAAAATATTGAATCGTTATGTAAGGATACCAACATTCAAAATGGTAACTGTAAGGACTATCTTGCCTTTTGTTCAGCAAGGGCATTATATGTCTACAATAGATTTACAGGATGCATATCTGCATATTCCGATTCATCCAGCTCACTATCAGTTCCTGAGATTCTCTTTCCTGGACAAGCATTACCAGTTTGTGGCTCTGCCGTTGCCCTTCTGTCTGTAATCAGAGAACAGGGTATTGTGGTATTTCCTTATTTGGACGATATCTTGGTACTTGCTCAGTCTTCACATTTAGCAGAATCTCATACGAATCGACTTGTGTTGTTTCTTCAAGATCATGGTTGGAGGATCAATTCACTAAAAAGTTCATTGATTCCTCAGACAAGGGTAACCTTTTTAGGTTTCCAGATAGATTCAGTGTCCATGACTCTGTCTTTGACAGACAAGAGACGTCTAAAATTGATTTCAGCTTGTCGAAACCTTCAGTCACAATCATTCCCTTCGGTAGCCTTATGCATGGAAATTCTAGGTCTTATGACTGCTGCATCGGACGCGATCCCCTTTGCTCGTTTTCACATGCGACCTCTTCAGCTCTGTATGCTGAACCAATGGTGCAGGGATTACACAAAGATATCTCAATTAATATCTTTAAAACCGATTGTACGACATTCTCTGACGTGGTGGACAGATCACCATCGTTTAATTCAGGGGGCTTCTTTTGTTCTTCCGACCTGGACTATAATCTCAACAGATGCAAGTCTTACAGGTTGGGGAGCTGTGTGGGGGTCTCTGATGGCACAAGGGGTTTGGGAATCTCAGGAGGTGAGATTACCGATCAATATTTTGGAACTCCGTGCAATTTTCAGAGCTCTTCAGTCTTGGCCTCTTCTGAAGAGAAAGTCGTTCATTTGTTTTCAGACAGACAATGTCACAACTGTGGCATACATCAATCATCAAGGAGGGACTCACAGTCCTCTGGCTATGAAAGAAGTATCTCGAATTCTGGTTTGGGCGGAATCCAGCTCCTGTCTAATCTCTGCGGTTCATATCCCAGGTATAGACAATTGGGAAGCGGATTATCTCAGTCGCCAAACGTTGCATCCGGGCGAATGGTCTCTTCACCCAGAGGTATTTCTTCAGATTGTTCAAATGTGGGAACTCCCAGAAATAGATCTGATGGCTTCTCATCTAAACAAGAAACTTCCCAGGTATCTGTCCAGATCCCAGGATCCTCAGGCGGAGGCAGTGGATGCATTGTCACTTCCTTGGAAGTATCATCCTGCCTATATCTTTCCGCCTCTAGTTCTTCTTCCAAGAGTAATCTCCAAGATTCTGAAGGAATGCTCGTTTGTTCTGCTGGTAGCTCCAGCATGGCCTCACAGGTTTTGGTATGCGGATCTTGTCCGGATGGCCTCTTGCCAGCCGTGGACTCTTCCGTTAAGACCAGACCTTCTGTCGCAAGGTCCTTTCTTCCATCAGGATCTCAAATCCTTAAATTTAAAGGTATGGAGATTGAACGCTTGATTCTTGGTCAAAGAGGTTTCTCTGACTCTGTGATTAATACTATGTTACAGGCTCGTAAATCTGTATCTAGAGAGATATATTATAGAGTCTGGAAGACTTATAATTCTTGGTGTCTTTCTCATCATTTTTCCTGGCATTCTTTTAGAATTCCGAGAATTTTACAGTTTCTTCAGGATGGTTTAGATAAAGGTTTGTCCGCAAGTTCCTTGAAAGGACAAATCTCTGCTCTTTCTGTTCTTTTTCACAGAAAGATTGCTAATCTTCCTGATATTCATTGTTTTGTACAAGCTTTGGTTCGTATAAAACCTGTCATTAAGTCTATTTCTCCTCCTTGGAGTTTGAATTTGGTTCTGGGGGCTCTTCAAGCTCCTCCTTTTGAACCCATGCATTCATTGGACATTAAATTACTTTCTTGGAAAGTTTTGTTCCTTTTGGCCATCTCTTCTGCCAGAAGAGTCTCTGAATTATCTGCTCTTTCTTGTGAGTCTCCTTTTCTGATTTTTCATCAGGATAAGGCGGTGTTGCGAACTTCTTTTGAATTTTTACCTAAGGTTGTGAATTCCAACAACATTAGTAGAGAAATTGTGGTTCCTTCATTATGTCCTAATCCTAAGAATTCTAAGGAGAAATCGTTGCATTCTTTGGATGTTGTTAGAGCTTTGAAATATTATGTTGAAGCTACTAAGTCTTTCCGAAAGACTTCTAGTCTATTTGTCATCTTTTCCGGTTCTAGAAAAGGTCAGAAAGCTTCTGCCATTTCTTTGGCATCTTGGTTGAAATCCTTAATTCACCATGCTTATGTCGAGTCGGGTAAAACTCCGCCTCAAAGGATTACAGCTCATTCTACTAGGTCAGTTTCTACTTCCTGGGTGTTTAGGAATGAGGCTTCGGTTGATCAGATTTGCAAAGCAGCAACTTGGTCCTCTTTGCATACTCTTACTAAATTCTACCATTTTGATGTGTTTTCTTCTTCTGAAGCAGTTTTTGGTAGAAAAGTACTTCAGGCAGCTGTTTCAGTTTGAATCTTCTGCTTATGTTTTCATTAAACTTTATTTTGGGTGTGGATTATTTTCAGCAGGAATTGGCTGTCTTTATTTTATCCCTCCCTCTCTAGTGACTCTTGCGTGGAAAGATCCACATCTTGGGTAGTCATTATCCCATACGTCACTAGCTCATGGACTCTTGCTAATTACATGAAAGAAAACATAATTTATGTAAGAACTTACCTGATAAATTCATTTCTTTCATATTAGCAAGAGTCCATGAGGCCCACCCTTTTTATGGTGGTTATGATTTTTTTTGTATAAAGCACAACTATTCCAATTCCTTATTTTATATGCTTTCACACTTTTTTTTATCACCCCACTTCTTGGCAATTCGTTAAACTGATTTGTGGGTGTGGTGAGGGGTGTATTTATAGGCATTTTGAGGTTTGGGAAACTTTGCCCCTCCTGGTAGGAATGTATATCCCATACGTCACTAGCTCATGGACTCTTGCTAATATGAAAGAAATGAATTTATCAGGTAAGTTCTTACATAAATTATGTTTTTCTTTCCAATGGCATGGAGAGTCCATGAACCCATTAAATTACTAGTTGGAACCAATACCAAAGCTAGAGTCCACAGAATGGAAGGGAGGGATACATAAGACAGGCGAACCTAAACAAAAGGCACCACCGCTTGAAGAACTTTCCCCCCAAAAGAAGTCTCAGCTAAGACAAAAACATAAAATTTGGAAAATTTGGAAAAAGTGTGCAAGGATGACCAAGTGGCCGCCTTGCAAATCTGTTCCATAGAAGCATAGAAGAAGTGGCCTTCTGACCTCTCTGATTACCAGAAAAGACAACAAAAAGAGCAGAATACTGATGATAAGGAGAGTCACACTGTAGAGACGAAAGCTCTGAAACTCTATAGGAAGAAGAAATAGCCAGCAGAAACATAACCTTCCAGGACAATAATTTAATATCAACAGAATGCATAGGCTTAAATGGAGCCTGCTGCAGAACTTTGAGAACAAGATTAAGACTCCAAGGAGGAGCAATTGACCTAAACACAGGCCTGATTCTAACCAAAGCCTGGACAAAAGATTGAACATCTGTCAAAATTGCCAGACGCTTCTGCTGAAGAATCGACAGAGCTGAAGTCTGACCCTTTAGGGTACTAACTGATAAGCCCTTCTCCAGGCCCTCCTGAAGAAAGGACAGAATACGAGGAATTCTTACCTGACTCCAAGAAAAACTCCTATTTGCGCCATACCTTATAATAAATCTTACGAGTAACCGGCTTACAAGCCTGAATCATAGTCTCAATAACCTTCACAGAAAAACCTCGCCTAGAGAAGACTAAGCGTTCAATCTCCAAGCAGTCAGCTTCAGAGAGACTAAGTTCAGGTGGAGGAAGGGACCCTGAAGAAGAAGATCCTTCCTCAGAGGCAATTTCCTTTTTTTTTTCTTTTTTTCCCTTTTTTTATATTTCTTTATATTCCAAAAGTATAGATACACAGCATCTCATTTAAGCTTACAATACACCTCGCAGGGCGTTTTGCTATTTCCGTTCACAAAATGTAAAAATCACAAGGCATATTCATACTCAAACCATAATAACAGGTACATTTCAGCCTTCTTAAGTCCTTGCTTAATGCACTATAAACATCACATCATTCCTTATTATACTTTTGGTGTATTTGACCTAAAACTAAAATACCAACACATAAACAAGTGGGGGGAAGAAAAAAAATAAGGGCACTAGTCTCTAGGAAATTTCGCTCCATTGCTGTTTCTAGAAATACTGAACCCTTAAAGGGGGAGATCACTTGTATCTGCTTTACTCTTGGATATGAGAGGATCAAGATTTTCCATTTATTAAAAAAGAGTTTAATTTTGCTTTCATTATCAACAGTTATTTCGAATTGCTTGAAAATTACTTGGTTGTTTATTTTCTGTATAAGCTCAGCTAGCATAGGAACTTTTTTTAGATTTCCAATATTTTAATATTAAAGTCCGTTCATTGAGTATAACCGCATTTGCAAACCTTTTATTTATTGTTTTTTTTAATCCTCCATAAAAAAAAGAGATGAATATCCTGGATTTTTAAAGGACTTTGCAGTATTTTATTCATCCAAAATTCAGTTTTGTTCCAGATTTTTTTTAATTTTGTGGCAGTTCCACAGGCAATGATAAAGATCAGCTGCCCAGTAACTACATTTATCACATAAATTGCCATTGTTATTCCACTTTTATTTCAGATATAGTGTAATGTAAGCTTTATTTATTATTTTAAAATGTGATTCTCTTAACGAAGTTGCTATTGTGGCTTCCTCTGCCAGCTTGAAAGTCTTATGAATCGTGTTAGTGAAATTTTTCCAATTTGTCGCTATTTTGTCAATTTTCTCTTGACCCTGAAATGCCTTCATAGTTTTATATAGCAAGGAGATAGAAACAATACCTGCTTTATATGTACTAATCACTGGTTCTATCCCTACCCAGCCTGTCTCAATTGGGCTTTCTTTCATAATTTCATCCAATAGATGGCGTATCTGCAGGTATGCAAAAAAGTCTTAATCTAACAAATTAAAGTCCCTGTTTAATTCTGCAAAGACTTTGCATCTATGCTCGTCTTTCTCGTTCAGCTGTTGAATATAAGTCAAGCCCTGCTGATTCCATCGCATAAACATTTTAGAGTTGAGAGCTGGTGCAAAATTAGGATTTCCGATGATTGGTAGATATTTAGAAAAAGCTAAATTTAGTTTCAACATTTTTATTATTTTTGCCAGGCCTTTATTACATTTCTCAAAACAGGTAAGTATTTAACCCTCATAGGCAATTTATTTCTTGGGCAATGGAGTAGGGCTTTTAATGAGTAGGGAGCTACTATCTGTTTTTCTAGTCTAGGGGAAGTGTAGTACTCATTATCATTTATCCAATCTAAAGCTATTTTCCCTAGGCAGACAATATTGTAAAGTTTGATATCTGGCAGTGACAAGCCTCCATCAGATCTTAAGAAAGACAGCTTTTTATACGCAATTGCTTTCCTTTTCTGTCCCCATATAAATTGTAAACAGCATTTTTTAAATTCTGCTAGGTCCCTGTTTTTAATAAAGAAAGGTAAGTTTTGCATCATATAAAGAAGCTTTGGGAAAATCATAATTTTTATCAAATTTATCTTGCCCGAGAGAGACAACTGGAATTTGGACCAATGTGATAGGTCCCTATATATTTTAGCAAACACTTGGGGGTAATTCATTTCATACCAATCATTGGGATTTTTAGATAGTACAATACCCAGATATTTAAAACTTGTATTTACTTCTCTAAAATGGGTATGTTTCACACTATTTCTCGTTTTATGTAGCCATAGAATTTCTGACTTAGTAGGATTTGGTTTGTACCCCAAAAAAGTACTAAATTCCTCCATAACATTATTTAAAATTGGGATACTTCTTTCTGAAAACTAATAAGTCGTCTGCATATAGAAGTAGTGTACTTTTCCTTTGGCCTAGCCATATACCCTCTAGCTCTTTCCTCAAAGCTATTGCTAGTGGTTCTATAGCTAAGTTAAATAAATATGGGGATAATAGACACCCTTGTCTAGACCCCTTTTAAAGTGAAAAATTTGGAGTAGGGATCCCATTCACTAGTATTGATACTGACGGGTTTGTATAGATCAAATTTATAAAGTTATTAATATTTCCCTGAAATCCAAACTTAGCTAAGGTTATGAATAGATGGTCCCACGTCACCGAGTCAAACACTTTTTCTGTGTCAACTGCTATTATAGCAAGGTCAGTATTCATCTTATAATTCTTTTCCTGAAGTTTCATCCAATAGTGATGAATAATTAACTGCAGTCTGGGGGGCGGAGCCAGCTACTGAGGAAAATGGTCGCATCTCTGTGGAGCTCCTGGCTCTAGAAATAATATATGGGGCTTATCTGCATTATCATCCAACTCAATATCGCTCAGAGACAGATCTCACTCTTATAAGCTTTTGTTGTTGTGTGCCCGGGATTGTTGGAGCTCTAATCACTGCGATATATCAAAGGGACGTTGCAATCTGTGTGGAGATACGACTAAATAAGGAATCCAAGATGGCGCTGATCTCATGGGGCAAAGAAGTTAAGGCCCTGATTGATGCTCATTTCTCCAACTTGTCGCAGGCACTTAAAGTAGCAACAAGACAGGATGTCAGTACATACAATAGCCTTGCATCGTGTGTTCAGGAGATCGGTGGTGTCGGAGAGGCTCCTATCTTGGAGGAAAAGATTTCATGTCTGCTAGCCATGCAGAGACCGTACACTGCAGTCACTTCTGGGAGCTCTACGGTAATCCACTCCATGATCCAGATCCCTTACCTGCAGTTGTGTAACGGACATCAGAGGAGTGGAAAGTCCCGCTTGGTCAGAGCTGCTGATACGGGTATGGATATAGCCTGTCACATACAAATATAGAAACTCAATATATGCAAACCCTCATGAGTTACTTAGGCTCCTATTTAATAGATTACAATGGTGTCTTTAAATCTCGATCTAATAGTATATGTGCACAAGATTTATTCTAAACTCTATTAACTCTAAAATGTGCTTTATGTGTTTACAAGTAGGTGAGAGGGGTGTTTATACAAAATGTACTGCAGCTGCTCTATAATATTTGCTACTATAGACTAAAGGGTTTAGATCCCACAAGGGATGTCACTTAACTCTGTTGGTCAAATGTTTCTTGCCGCTTAGTGAATTTGTATATGTGGAAGATTGAAAGCTGTGCCCCAATGCGCCCTATTTTGTATTAATATAATTTCAGTTACTTTAACAGCATATTGCACCACACAGGAGCTTCTTTGTGTTCTTATCCTTTTCCTCACTAAGTTGTCCCTTTAGTGCACCATTTTCGCTGTGTGTTACATTTGTAGCGCCCACAATGATACCAGCGGATGCTCATCTATCTGTAATGTGCACCTGTTGCCGGGTATAGGGCCCATACCTGAATGGCAGGCTGCATTGCTATTGGTATAGCTGCTTGGTGTTCTGTGTGGTTAATGCTATTATTACATGCCGCTAGCTATGTATCTTTGTGACAAGGGCTATCCCGTTAAAGGATGAAGCTTATTATTACAGTGGAAGTATTTTATGAAGACAGCAACTATAGGATGAAGCCTACTTATTACAATCATTGAGCTAGATACAATTACCAAGGCCACTATTTACTTCAGTATTTACGGAAAGAAAGTTCTTGTTAAGTTTACATTATGACCTCCCCCATCCCCCCTCCTCTTCCCCCCTCTTCCCCTCCCCCCCTCTTCCCCCTCCCCCTTGGGGCTGTTTGGATTATCCCTGAATGCATCTTAGAGGTTTCCTTCACAGTAAAATCGCAGTTACTGATATTTATATTACTAACTATTATTTAGTAATAATATAGTGTTCCCAAGCTTACAGTCAATCCAATAATTATATTAGTTGGAACTAAAATTGTAAATACGTAGAAAGTTTGCATTCTCACATTCTCATATTGGTGCTAATTCATTTTGGTTGTAAACAATATATCATATTTTGCCCCTCTTTCCATTTTTTCCTTCTCCCCATATGTTACACTCTGGCACATGTGAACGTGCCCAGAGCGTCTTACGCAGTTTATCTCGTACTGCATATATCCCTATGTCTCATTCTCCATTAGCTTTCTTTCTGCTTCTAACATTACATTCTAGTTAGATGGATATGTGTGAAAGGTTCATCTAATAATTTAATTTTTATTTTTTTTCACACATCTTTATTGGAGGTTTATGAAACTTTCTCTGACTGTTGGTGTTTCATAGAATAAGGTATATATATATGTTCAGAGTATAGTTTGTGTATCTACAAGTTCTCTTTTCTTTCTTTTTTTTCTATGCAACAAAAACTGAAAATATGAGGTCAATATATTTTTTTTTTATGTATATATTTTGTCTGTAGAACTGTGATGTAACAGACTTGACTGTATATTGTGGTGACAAGATTGATATGTTATTTTTTTCTTCCTTCATATTTGTATATGATTTTTATCATTCAATGTGCCTATTATTCCACATATTTGACCTGAATAAAAAATTATTTAAAAAAATAAATAAATAATTAACTGCAGTCTCCTCACATTAAAAGTTACATTTCTTTTCTGCATAAACTCGACTTGGTCCTTATGAATTAAAGGATCCAGAATACATTTTATTCTTTGTGCAATAATAGTCGTAAGTATTTTATAGTCAATAGTGAAATTGGTCTATATGCGTTTATATCTGACGGGTCTTTATCTTTTTTTAAAATTAGAGATATTAGTGAGGCATTAAAATAACGCAATTGCATTTTATTTTGTATATAGTATTTGTTAAACAAGTGTTGTAACGTTCAGAGGCAATTTCCATGGGGGAAATTACGACATCTTCACTAGGTCCGCAAACCAATGTTCTGCGATACCACGCAGGAGCTATTAAAATCACAGAAGCCTGCTCCTATTTGATACAAGCTATCACCCAAGGAAGGATTGCAACCAGAGGGAACAGATAAATTAGACCGAAATCCCATGGCACTGTCAGGGCGTCTACCAGAGCTGCTTGAGGTTCTCTTGATCTTGCTCCGTATTTTGGAAGCTTTGTGTTTAGATGAGATGCCATCAGACCCAGCTCCGGAACTCCCCATTTGAGGTTAACATTGAGAAAACGTCCGGATGGAGAGCCCATTCCCCTGGATGAAACGTCTGCCTGCTTAGATAATCCGTTTTCAGTTGTCCACCCCTGGGATATGAATTGCATAGAGATGACAATTGTGAGACTCTGCCCGCTGAAAAATGCGAGTCACCTCCCTCATAGCTCACAAGCTCCGAGTTCCTCCTTGGTGGTTGATATACGCCACCGAAGAGATGTTGTCCAATTGAAATCTAATAAACCGGACTGAACTCAGTTGAGGCCAAGCTCTCAATTCTAGGATATTTATAAGAAGGGCAGACTCCTCCTGAGTCCAAAGTCCCTGAAAACTTAGGGACCCCAAACTGCTCCCCAGCCTAACAGGCTGGCATCTATGGTCACAATCTCCCAAGAAGATCTCAGGAAACAAGTGCCCTGAGACAAATAGTCTTGGGAGATCCACCAAGACAGAGAAATCCTTGTCTGAGAGTCTAAAACTATCCTCTGAGACAGATCCAAGTGGTCTCTGTTCCATTGACTGAGCATACATAACTGTAGTGGTCTCAGATAGAAGCGAGCAAACGGAATAATGTCCATGGATGCTATCATGAGACCAATTACTTCCATGCACACTGCCACTGTTAGATGAACAGAGGACTGAAGAGAATGACAGGCCTCCAGAAGCTTGAATTTTCTGACCTCTATCAAAAAAATCTTCATAGATACTGAGTCTATGATTGTCCCCAGAAAACATACCCTGGTACTTGGCACCAAATAACTTTTCCCTAGATTCACCTTCCACCGTGAGAGCGGAGAATGGCTAACAGAGAATCTGTATGGGATCTTGCTAACTGAAAAGATGGCGCCTGAACCAAGATTTTGTCCAGGTAAGGATCCACTGCAATCCCTAGAGATCTGGCCACAGCCAAAAAAAGAACAAAAAGATGAAAGTTGATTGGCCTCTTCATAAAACAACAATCTTTATTGTACATCCTTAAAACAAGGTAGGCACGGAGGATCAATGGGGTGCTGCATGTCAGACAGGCTTACTTGTTTCGGCAGAAGCCGTAGTCATAGCCTGCACACACAGCCAAAAGAGCACCTAGCTAGAACCTTTGTAAAGATTTGAGGAGCAGTGGCGAGGCCGAAAGGAAGGGTTACAAATTGGAAATGTTGATACAAAAAAGCAAACTTCAGGAACTTGAAATGTTTCCTATGGATAGGCACATGAAGATACGCATCCTTCAGATCAATCGTGGTCATAAATTGACCCTCCTGAACTAGGGAGCATAGAACAAATAGTCTCCATTTTGAAGGACGGAACCTTAAGGAAACTTGTTGAGAGACTTGAGATCTAGAATGGGTCAAAAAGTTCCCTCTTTTTTGTTCCCTGTTGTGCTAGAGGGACTGGCATAATTACTCCCAGAGAAGACAGATCCCTTACGCAGTTTAAGAAGGCCTCTCTCTTTACCTGGTTTACACATAATCTTGATAATAGAAATCTGTCCATGGGGGGACAGGATTTGAATCCTATCCTGTATCCCTGGAAGACCACATCCACTTCCCAAGGATCCGGAGCATCGCAAATCCAAGCCTGCTGAAAGAAGGAAAGCCTGACCCCACCTGATCCAGCACTGGATCGGGGGTTGTCCCTTCATGCTGAAAGTCTCAGTGGAAAGCTTTCTGGATTGCTTACCCTTATTCCAGGGTTGGCTAGCTCTCCAAGAAGTCTTGGCTTGCTCAGATTTAGAAGACGAGGAAGATTTATGTTCCTTGAAGTTACGAAAGGAACGGAAATTAGAAGTCTGAAGACCCTTGGGTCTATTCTTCTTATCCTGTGGTAAGAAAACTAATTTCCCACCAGTAACTGTGGAAATGATCTCTGCCAGACCTGGACCAAATAAAGTCTTACCCTTAAAATGTAGAGACAGAAGCTTGGATTTGGAAGTCACATCCGCAGAACAAGACTTTAACCAAAGGGCTCTGCGGGCTAGTATCGCAAAACTAGAAATCTTGACTTCCAACCAGACAACTTGCATACTGGCATCACAGATAAAAGTATTAGCCAGCTTTAGAGCCTTGATCCTATCCTGGATATCCTCTATCGTAGTCTCCTCTGAAATTAAATAAGACACTGAGTCACACCAATAAGAAGCTGCACCAGCAACTGTCGCAATACTAGCAACTGGTTTCCACTGCAAACCCTGATGAAGAAACATCTTTCTTAAATAACCCTCCAGTTTTTTATCTATAGGGTCTCTAAAAGAGGAACTATCCTCAAGAGGAATAGTAGTTCTCTTAGCTAAAGTAGATATATCACCCTCTACTTTAGGAACAGTGTGCCACAGATCTCGCACTGAATCAGCCACAGGAAACATCTTTTTAAACAGAGGGGATGGGTTAAAAGGACCACCCGGCTTCTCCCATTACTGAGATATAATGTCAGACATGTAATCTGGAACAGGAAAAACCTCCACAGATTTAGGTTTGACATCAAAAACTCTATTCAGTTTATTAGACTTTTTAGGAGCCTCCAGTTTAAATCTAAAATTAACCTCCGCAAAATCTACTGTGCTAGGAACCGCAGATTCTGAATCAGAGATCTCGCCCTCAGAAGCTGCAGAGGAATGATCCTCACTAGATAACTGAGAAAGACTAACTAAATATGTCTTGGCAGAAACAGAACCCATAAAAATGTTCTTAGATTTGCTCTTCCTTTTACCAGAACTAGGTAAAGCACTAAGGGCTGCATTAACTGCAGAAGTCAACTGCACAGCAAAATCCTTAGGCAAACAAACACTCCCAGAGACTGACTGAGAGGAACCGCATGGCACTGCATGTGAATCTGTCAAAGGCTGGGACATGTTAGAAGAAGGCTGAGACAACCCCAGAACAGCATTATTCTGAGAAAAAGAAGGCTCAGATAAGGAATCCTTATCCTTGGATAATAAAACCTTATTAAGACAAGGGGATCAAAATTAAACAGGAGGTATAACCTGGGCATCTGCACAATAAAGACATTTATCAAATGACAGAGAAAACTTGGGATCGGCATCCATATTAAATAAAAAAGCTCCTTATTTCCCCTATACTCTAATTTTTATATAAATAATTAGAATAAAAAACTTTAGGCATAGATAACAAATAATTTGTTAAAACCGGCACCTCTACAGCCCAGCCATAGACTTGTAGATAAAGAAAAAACAGAGTAACCAACCCTGGTTTTCTATATAGGGGTAGCAAAAATTTTGGAAGGTAAGCAAAGACCACCTCACCGTCTTCCAATTGCTAAAGGCCACCATTACTCTTACTAAAGAGAATTACATGGACAGAGCATAACCCCAATCCTTGCTTGTAGGGAAAGGTACCCATTAAAGGATTAACAACTTGATTTCTTCAGACACCTTCTTCGGACCTACACAGGCAAAGAATGACTGAGGATTGTGGGAAGTGGGAGGGTACTTGAAGCTTTACTGGGGTGTTCTTTGCCTCCACCTGGTGGCCAGGAGTTGAATTCTCAGTAGTAATTGAATGGATTTGTGAACTCTCCATGGCATTGGATAGAAATATTTTTTATTAGATAGTGTTACTATGAGTTACAGTTAAATGTATTTTTTATGTGTTTTGTGCAACTTTCTTGTAACACACTACCCTTTACGTGAGCTCTAAAGCCATACTTACCCAACAAGCATAAATCGCGATTGTGCTCTAGCATTTACTTTTAACTTGTAATATGCGTGCCATTTCCGTGCTTTTCAATAATGACTTCTCATTGTCCTGATGTCAGCCAATAAATATATAACCTTCACTTCTTTGTCAGTCTTTACCCCATTTAAAAAACAAATATTTTATTGTGCTGCTGGCGACTTGCAGCACCAGCACTACCTACTACTTTAAGTACATTTATGCAGCTGACCTTTCCTATAGGAAAGTAATGGACAAATGTATTTTCATTAAAATAACATTGTAGAAAGACTCCCTGTAACGGAAGATTCCGTTACTTTTGTACTTGGAGAGGACTGCAGGCCAGCCTCCTCCCCACCGACTATGGACCCTGGAACTTGAGGGGATTCTATGATTTGGGAAGCGGGGGCCCAGTGTACATTTGGAGTACCTTTACCCTGGATTCAGGTTTACCCCGTTTCCATGAATTCCCAGAGACTTAGAGAACTGGATGGCCCTGAAACAGAGTTTTGGTTCCTATGTTTTGTTGTAGTATAATATCACAGCCTAATCCAGCATTGCTTGCTCCAAACCCCCTCCCCTAGACTCAGAGACTCAGAATGTTTGAGCTGATTGCAACCTCCTGCTCTAATGCTGGGACCTCCTGCTGTGATATGTCTGCATATCTAGTCAAGGTGTAAAGTGTCTTTCTGTTATTGAGTCATCCATTGTCCTTTTGTAAGTCAGGATGTGATTAGAATCTTGTTTAACTAGCCATTGTCTGATGTTTGTCTCATTGTATAATATTTTTTTTTATTGATTATGTAGCAACTACCCCCCCTTTGTTGGAAATGTATAAAAGCTGTATTTCATATTTCATATAGTTCATATTTTCACTCTCAAGCATTCAGTCTTAGCTAATGTTCTTGGAGGGTAGCTATAAAAAATTTAAAAATTGCAGCGGCTGTAATTCTAATAGCGGCAGGTATCCAGTGGAGGTTCATTGGTTGGCGTTTGGCGGGAGGAAGCGGACTTTAGCGGGTATACCCAGTCTGGGGTACTGAGACCCGCTACAATTGGCTGGCAGCAATGGGATCTGCTTCCTCCTTACGGAGCAGTTCCAAACCACCAGTGGGACCTCAATGGAAATGGAGGCTGAATTCCAGTGGAGATTGCTCTGGCCCAGTTCGATGGTCCTGTCTTGGCAGAGGGCAAACTGGCCTGGAAGGATAGGGTTTGTCGGAAACTCTGGTACGAGGCTCTCCAGTATGAACTGAACTACCAGGGGAAGTCCCTTCCTACTCCAGAGCAGCAATACTGGCTCCAGATGGATCTATGGATGCCATTCCTGGGAAAGTCAGCCCCAGGAGGAATGGATGGCTGAATTGGATGGGTTGGTCCAGACAGAGATGGAGGTGAACGAAGGGTACCGGGCACTGCGGTGGTATGCGGCCCAGGTGTGTCCAGAGATGGAGACAGATGATCCTACAGAGGGCTATGACTATGGCAGCCCTGGATTGCTATTTGAAAGTTTCACACAGGACCCCTTCTGTGGGAGTGCGGCAGAGTGGCATCAGGAGGACATACTGGAACACCGAGAGCTGAGGCTGAACCTTACAGAAGTACCCGGGCAGAGGGATGATCTTGATTACCTAGCTAGAAAAGGCATATAAAAGGCTGTTAGATCTCATTCAGCAGCATGCCTCAGAGCCTGCAGGGGGCTATGGTGCAGCAATCAGGGATTTATTGGACTTTTCCTCAGAGGAGTGGCAACCGGAAATGAGCTACCATGAGCTGCTAGACCAAGATCAGCAGCCTGGCCTTGAGCTTATGGTCTTGGACAAGGGAGCCACACCAGCAGAAGCGCTGGCAACTGGGCAGAGCGCCAATGGCCTCTGCCCAGCACCTGTGATATCTCTGGAGTCCCAGGGAGAGGAGGTAGTCGACTTCTCTACACAGCCACAGGCTCTAGAGATTGATAATTTAATAGACTTTTCCTCTGAGGAGGGACAGACCGGTGTGCCTCATGCAGAAGAGATGGCAATAGGGCAGAGCGCCGCTGGCCTCTGCCCAGCACCTGCAGCAGCTCCGGGAAGCCAAGGAGAGGAGGTAGCTGACCTCTCTCCACAGCAGCAGAGCCAGTTCCAGGAAGAGGAGGTAGCTGACCTCCTTTCCCCAGCAACAGAGTGGTTTCCAGGGAGAGGAGGTAACCAGCCTCTCTCCCCAGCGGCAGAACCAGTTCCAGGGAGAGGAGGTAGCCAGACTCTCTCCCCAGCAACAAAGCAGGGCCCAGGAGAGGAGGTAGCCAACCTCTCTCCCCAGCAGCAGGGCTAGTTCCAGGGGGAGGAGGTAGCTGACCTCTCCCCAGCGGCAGAGCGGTTTCCAAGGAGAGGATGTAGCCCACCTCTCGCCACAGCAGCAGAGCCAGTTCCAGGAAGAGGAGGTAGCTGACCTATCTCCCCAGCGGCAGAGCGGTTTCCAGGAAGAGGAGGTAGCTGACCTCTTTCCCCAGCAACAGAGCGGTTTCCAGGGAGAGGAGGTAGCCAACCTCTCTCCCCAGCGGCAGAACCAGTTCCAGGGAGAGGAGGTAGCCGACCTCTCTCCCCAGCAGCTTAGCTTGTTCTAGGAAGAGAAGGTCAGAATTCTCACTCCCCAGTGGCAGTGGCCAAAAACAAAAAGGGAAGTGAGTTTTGTGCTGGGCCATCCGACTAACACAGGTCCAAACCAGTGGGTCTGGTACCTGGTTAGTCTACCCCAGGGGAGGTAGAAATGTAATGGAGGCTTCCATTACGTTTATACTTGGAGAGGACTGCAGGCCACCGACTATGGACCCTGGAACTTGAGGGGATTCTATGATTTGGGAGGCTGGTGCCCAGTGTACATTTGGAGTACTTTTACCCTGGATTCAGGTTTACCCCGTTTCCATGAATTCCCAGAGACTCTGAGAACTGGAGGGCCCTAAAACAGAGTTTTGGTTCCTGTGTTTTGTTGTAGTATAAGATGACAGGCCAATCCAGTATTGCCTGCTCCAACCCCGCCCCCTAGACTCAGAGACTGAATGTTTGAGCTGATTGCAACCTCCTGCTCTAATGCTGGGACCTCTTGCTGTTATCCGTCTGCATATCTAGTCTAGGTGTAAAGTGTCTGTTATTATGTGAGTCATCCATTGACCTTTTGTAAGTCAGGATGTGATTAGAATCTTGTTTAACTAACCATTGTCTGATGTTTGTCTCATTGTATAATATTTGTTTCTATTGATTATGTGGTGACTACCCCCTTTTGTTGGAAATGTATAAAAGCTGTGTTTTCTGTGCAATAAAGCAGTTCCTATTTTGACCCTCAAGCATTCAGTCTTGGCTAATGTTCTTGGGGGTAGCTATAAAAAAATTGCAGTGGCTGTTATTCTAATAGTGGCAGGTATCCAGTGGAGGTTCATTGGTTGGCGTTTGGCGGGAGGAAGTGGACTTTAGCGGGTATACCTAGTCTGGGGTATTGAGACCCGCTACATTCCCTTAATTATATATTTTTTCAAAATAAACTATTTGTCTCAAACAATATTTTTGTTTGTGCAATTGTCTAATATATATTAAAAAAAAAGACATAAAAAGAGAAATAAAAAATACAGCCTTTGGTGTGTCAGGTCAAAATAATTTAAGCATTGAGGTAATGCAGAGCATCCTCATCATTTGAGTCTGTGAAAGGGTGAAACTGATATTTTCTAAGGATTAATTTGTCTTTATAACAGAAATACAAACACATATTTATATTGAGCCTTTATTTCTGGGATTGATAACAATGCTGCATTCACTAGTGTTATTGCTACAATAAATCTCATTGTAGCAAGAGTTGCCTGTGACAAATCAATCTATAATAAGCCTTGCAGGGAATACAATACAGTGTCAATTATTCTAATACGATTAAGAATTCAATATTAAGCATATAAAGTCTAAGCTTTGTTATTGTACGCTAACAAATTCTGTTAAACCCTATAAAGTTTCTCCTATTAAAATTTCAGAAAACGTATGTTAATTAGTAGCTCAGGGAGTGCAAGGTCCATCAGTATCTTAATCTGATAACATGGTTAAACTGTATCCAGCTAGTCCGTACGTAGTGTAGTGTGGGAAATACAGAATTCCTTCTGACCATATGAGACAATAATGCACCATTACTTGCTTAAACACTGCAAAGCAGGGGCGTATTTAGGTTTTGTGCTGCCCTAGGCACTCAAAATTCTGCCTAGGTTTAAGACCTTTTTTTAGACATAATATTTATGGGGCAGGGTGTAAACAATTAAAAAAATGTCTTTTTAAGTAGATGTTCACCAGGGCTTGCATTCACTCTGGTCGAACACACACACACACACACACACACACACACATATATATATATATATATATATATATATATATATATATATATATATATATATATATATAAAGTGTTTATATCAGAAACAAATATCCTTCACTGTATGATAGCTTGTCAGTAGGTAGTTGTTTAACCCTAAACATCTTCTTTGGTGATTGACAGTTATTTAACCCCTTAATGACCGCAGCACTTTTCCATTTTCTGTCCGTTTGGGACCAAGGCTATTTTTACATTTTTGCGGTGTTTGTGTTTAGCTGTAATTTTCGTCGTACTCATTTACTGTACCCACACATATTATATACCGTATTTTTCGCCATTAAATGGACTATCAAAAAGATACCATTATTTTCATCATATCTTATAATTTACTATAAAAAACATTATAAGATATGAAGAAAAAATGGAAAAAAACACACTTTTTCTAAATTTGACCCCCAAAATCTGTTACACATCTACAACCACCAAAAAACACCCATGCTAAATAGTTTCTAAATTTTGTCCTGAGTTTAGAAATACCCAATGTTTACATGTTCTTTGCTTTTTTTGCAAGTTATAGGGCCATAAATACAAGTAGCACTTTGCTATTTCCAAATCACTTTTTTTCAAAATTAGCGCTAGTTACATTGGGACACTAATATCTTTCAGGAATCCCTGAATATCCATTGACATATGTATATATTTTTTTCGAAGACATCCCAAAGTATTGATCTAGGCCCATTTTGGTATATTTCATGCCACCATTTCACCGCCAAATGCGATCAAATAAAAAAAATTGTTCACTTTTTCACAAATTTTTTCACAAACTTTAGGTTTCTCACTGAAATTATTTACAAACAACTTATGCAATTATAGCATAAATGGTTGTAAATGCTTCTCTGGGATCCCCTTTGTTCAGAAATAGCAGACATATATGGCTTTGGCTTTGCTTTTTGGTAATTAGAAGGCTGCTAAATGCCACTGCGCACAATACGTGCATTATGCCCAGCAGTGAAGGGGTTAATTAGGGAGCATGTAGGGAGCTTCTAGGGTTAATTTTAGCTTTAGTGTAGTGTAGTAGACAACCCCAAGTATTGATCTAGGCCCATTTTGGTATATTTCATGCCACCATTTCACCGCCAAATGCGATCAAATTAAAAAAAAACGTTAATTTTTTCACAATTTTAGGTTTCTCACTGAAATTATTTACAAACAGCTTGTGCAATTATGGCACAAATGGTTGTAAATGCTTCTCTGGGATGCCCTTTGTTCAGAAATAGCAGACATATATGACTTTGGCGTTGCTTTTTGGTAATTAGAAAGTCGCTAAATGCTGCTGCGCATCACACGTGTATTATGGCTAGCAGTGAAGGGGTTAATTAGGTAGTTTGTAGGGAGCTTGCAGGGTTAATTTTAGCTTTAGTGTAGAGATCAGCCTCCCACCTGACACATCCCACCCCCTGATCCCTCCCAAACAGCTCCCTTCCCTCCCCCATCCCACAATTATCCCCGCCATCTTAAGTACTGGCAGAAAGTCTGCCAGTACTAAAATAAAAGTTTTTTTTTTTTTTTTTTAAAAGAAAAAAAAAAAGAAGCATATTTACATATGCTGTGTTTAGGATCCCCCCTTAACCCCCAACCTCCCTGATCCCCCCCAAAACAGCTCTCTAAGCCTCCCCCTCAGCCTTATTGGGGGCCATCTTGGGTACTGGCAGCTGTCTGCCAGTACCCAGTTTGAACAATTAAATGTTTATTTTTTTATTTTTTGAAATTTTTTCTGTATTGTAGCTCCCCCCCACCCACGCACCAACCCCCACCACCGAAATTACACCTAATGGGGTATTTTTTTAGATTAAATGTCCCACTTTTATTTAGCTTTGGGACACATTTTTTCTGTAGTGTAGCGGCTCCCACCCGCTCCCTCCCCGTGCACGCGCCCGCCCCGCCCCCTCGTGCACGTGCGCACGCCCGCGCGCCCCCCCGGACTTCCCCGCCCATGATCCCGCCCCCCTCCACATGACCAGGGCCATCGATGGCCGCCACCCACCTCCCACACCGGCTCCCACCCACCAACGATACCGGCCATCGATGTCCGGTGCAGAGAGGGCCACAGAGTGGCTCTCTCTGCATCGGATGGCCGTAAAAGGTTATTGCAGGATGCCTCCATATCGAGGCATCACTGCAATAACCGGAAAGCAGCTGGAAGCGAGCAGGATCGCTTCCAGTTGCTTTCCACACCGAGGACGTGCAGGGTACGTTCTCAGGCGTTAACTGCCTTTTTTCTGAGGACGTACCCTGCACGTCCTCGGTCATTAAGGGGTTAAGCAAAATATCTGCTTGGATAAATATGTAATGAATATACAAACTGGCCTTTAAAAGTACTTAAAAAATACAACAGTAGTTATGATAGGTTTAGGAATTGTATCCTAGGGGATAAAGTCACATGATACAATCATAATAAAGTATATACTTGTATTGTTTCTGAATGTATTAAATGCATACAACATAGTTTTAGTTGTGTTTTAAGTCACATAGTTGTATAGATTCAGCAATAGATACTTATTCTTTGCATGTATAACAGATAGACAAACAGTAAATGTACAAATATTTAGTGACTAATCAGTTTAAGTATTTTAATGCCTAATGAAGATGTATTGAAGGGAGAAAGGCATATGCTGTTTCACAGTGGTCACGGTGTAGTGCACACTGCACTGTGTAGTCTGTGTGAGTCTCAATCACGCGGTGGAGCCAGGAAGAATACCGCATTCCCTCTCAGTCCAGGCCAGGCTGCGCAAGTGAGCTCCGCCTCCACTGTCACCACGTCATGCGCACCCACATACAATCCCATAGGATAGCAATAGCTGGGCCACCCATTTAAGTAATTTGTAATTGGTTGATTTAGCCACCCGGCCCTGAGTTCAGTAGTGTGGCCCTAGGGACTCAAAATTCTGCTGCCCCTTAAAAATCTGCTGCCCTAGGCACCGGCCTTGTTGGCCTATGCCTTAATACGCCCCTGCTGCAAAGATAAGGTGCTATTAGGAAAGATTTACTTCCTCATACCCTGATGTTCAGGATAAAGCTATTTAAAGGGACACTGAACCCAAATTTTTCTTTTGTGATTCAGATAGAGCAGCAATTTTAAGCAACTTTCTAAATTACTCCTATTACCATTTTTTTTTGTTTAGACTCTGGACAGCACTTTTTTATTGATGCATGAATTTATCCACCAATCATCAAGAACAACCCAGGTTGTTCACCAAAAATGGGACGGCATCTAAACTTACATTCTTGCATTTCAAATAAAGATACCAAGAGAATGAAGAACATTTGCTAATAGGAGTAAATTAGAAAGTTGCTTAAAATTTCATGCTCTATCTGAATCACTAAAGAAAAAAATTTGGGTTCATTGTCCCTTTAACATCTGACAAGTTACTGTGTATAACACCATATGGGTACAGATCAGGAATGACAATGAACCACTAAGCTGCTTCTGCTCTGAGTACACAAAATTATGATCACTTGGGTCAATGCATAAATCATTTGCATTAGCTTCTTTCATCTTGTGAAAGATTTGTTCATATGATAGTGAATTAGCAAAATCTGTTTATACAACATTGCTGCTAATTTCATATACACAGGCCTGCTGATGTAGAGGTCAGACTCTCAGTCCTGCTGATTTCATACACACATATATCAGAGGCTCAGTCCTGCTGATTTCATATGCACAGAGGTCAGAGGCTCAGTCCTGCTGATTTCATATGCACAGAGGTCAGACTCTCAGTCCTGCTGATTTTATATGCACAGAGGTCAGACTCTCAGTCCTGCTGATTTTATATGCACAAAGATCAGAGGCTCAGTCCTGCTGATTTCATACACACATATATCAGAGGCTCAGTCCTGCTGATTTTATATGCACAGACATCAGAGGCTCAGTCCTGCTGATTTCAAACACACAGATGTCAGAGGCTCAGTCCTGCTGATTTCATACACACATATATCAGAGGCTCAGTCCTGCTGATTTTATATGCACAGACATCAGAGGCTCACTCAGTCCTGCTGAATTTATATGCACAGACATCAGAGGCTCAGTCCTGCTGATTTCAAACGCACAGATGTCAGAGGCTCAGTCATGCTGATTTCATATGCACAGAGTTCAGAGTTTAGTCCTGTTGATTTCATATGCACAGAGATCAGACTCTCAGTCCTGATGATTTCTTATGCAGATACATCAGAGGCTCAGTCCTGCTGATTTCATATGCACAGAGGTCAGAGCTCAATCCAGCTGATTTCATACGCACAGATGTCAGAGGCTCAGTCCTGCTGATTTCATACACACAGAGATCAGAGCTCAGTCCTGCTGATTTCATGTGCACAAAGGTCAGAGCTCAGTCCTGCTGATTTCATACGCACAGAGGTCAGAGCTTAGTCCTGCTGATTTTATATGCACCGAGGTCAGAGGTTCAGTCCTGCTGATTCCTTAGACACATATGTCAGAGGCTCAGTCCTGCTGATTTTATATGCACATCAATCAAAGGCTCAGTCCTGCTGATTTTATATGCACAGAGGTCAGACCTCAGTCCTTCTGATTTCATACGCACAAAGGTCAGAGGCTCAGTCCTGCTGATTTTATACGCACAGAGGTCAGAGGCTCAGTCCTTCTGATTTCATATGCACAGAGATCAGAGCTCAGTCCTGCTGATTTCATGCGCACAAAGGTCAGAGGCTCAGTCCTGCTGATTTCATACGCACAGAGGTCAGAGGCTCAGTCCTTCTGATTTCATATGCACAGAGGTCAGATGCTCAGTTGTGCTGATTTCATACGCACAGAGGTCAGAGGCTCAGCCCTGCTGATTTCATACGCACAGAGGTCAGAAGACCAGTCCTGCTGATTTCATACACACAGAGGTCAGAGCTCAGTCCTTCTGATTTCATACGCACAGAGGTCAGAGGCTTAGTCCTGCTAATTTCATACGCACAGAGGTCAGAGGCTCAGTCTTGCTGATTTCATATGCGCAGATGTCAGAGCTCAGTCCTGCTGATTATATATGCACAGAGGTCAAAGCTCAGTCCTGCTGATTTTATATGCGCAGAGGTCAGAGGCTCAGTCCTGCTGATTTCATATGCACAGAGGTCAAAGCTCAGTCCTGCTGATTTCATATGTGCAGAGGTCAGAGTACTAATACAATGTGTTTCGTTCACAATGTGCATAACTCTCTTGTTTTCACAAGGTTAAATACACTAGTTATAATCACCTAAACTCTAGAAAGAATTTGGTTTGGTATTCTGTATGTATACAATTTTTTTCAGTGGGTTTATACTGATTATAATATGATGTGTCTTGATATTTATTTATTTCTAAAACATTCCTCACATTCTGTAGCACTGAATGACTCAAAACAGTTTTATTTGTAGCCTTCAAATGAGTCCATGCATTTCACTTTATCCCAGCCATTACCACTTGGCACATTATAGTTTGGTTGAATGCCCTTTAGTAGGTTCACTGTTATGAAGTATAATATTAATAGTCTCTTAATTGAAAACATTATTCAGAGGGGATCAAAAATCTTTAACTGTTTGGCTGCCAGAGAAATCTGCAGTACTTAGGTAACCAGTGTTAGTAACCCTTAATGTTAAAGGCTACTGTACCTGTACAGTACGTACCAGCCAAGGGATTAATGATCAAACTCTCAGATTTTTCTTCACAATGTTATATACCCAAGAGCCACTTCTTGAAATTGCAGTGTGATTGCAGCCCGGGTGCTGCATTGTGAGTGACTCTCTAATTTACTATGCAGCACAACCACTGTCTGATTTTCTATGCAGCACTACCACGGTCTGATTTGCTATGCAGCACTACCACTGTCTGATTTGCTATGCAGCACTACTACTATCTGATTTGCTATGCAGCACTACCACTGTTTGAATTGCTATGCAGCTCTACCACTGTTTGATTTGCTATGAAGCACTACCACTGTCTGATTTGCTATGCAGCACTACCACTGTCTAATTTGCTATGCAGCACTACCACTGTCTGATGTGCTATGCAGCACAACCACTATCTGATTTGCTATGCAGCACAACCACCGTCTGATTTGCTATGCAGCACAACCACTGTCTGATTTTCTATGCAGCACTACCACTGTCTGATTTGCTATGCAGCACTACCACTGTCTGATTTGCTATGCAGCATTACCACTGTCTAATTTGCTATGCAGCACTACTACTATCTAATTTGCTATGCAACACTACCACTGTCTGATGTGCTATGCAGCACAACCACTATCTGGTATGCTATGCAGCACAGCCACTGTCTGATTTGCTATGCAGCACAACCACTGTCTGATTTTCTATGCAGCACTACCACTGTCTGATTTGTTATGCAGCACTACCACTGTCTGATTTGCTATGCAGCACTCTGATTTGCTATGAAGCACTACCACTATCTGATTTGTTATGCAGCACTATCACTGTCTGATTTGCTATGCAGCACAACCTCTGATTTGCTATGCAGCACAACCACTGTTTGATTTGCTATGCAGCACAACCACTATCTGATTTGATGTGCAGCACAACCACTTTCTGATTTGCTATGCAGCACTACCACTGTCTGATTTGCTATGCAGCACAACCACTGTCTGATTTACTATGTTGCACTACCACTGCATGATTTGCTATGCAGCACTACTACTGTCTTATTTTCTATGCAGCACTACCACTGTTTGATTTGCTATGCTGAACTACCACTGTTTGATTTGCTATGCAGCACTACCACAGCCTGATTTGCTATGTTGCACTACCACTGCCTGATCTGCTATGTTGCACTACCTCTGTTTGATTTACTATGCAGCACAATCACTGCCTGATTTGCTATGCTACCACTGTTTGATTTGAATTTAGCCACCAATCAGCAAGCGCTACCCAGATCCTGAACAAAAAATGGGCCGGCTCCTAAGAAAAAATGATAATAGTTCATTAGAAAGTTGCTTAAAATATCATGCTCTATCTGATACACGATAGAAAAAAAATTCGGTTTCATATCCCTTTGACTAGCAATGAGATGGTATGGGGGGGGGCAGGGTCAGAGGCTCAGTCCTGCTGATTTCATATGCGCAGATGTCAGAGCTTAATCCTACTGATTTCATACACGCAATTGCAGAGGCTCAGTCCTGCTGATTTTCTATGCACCGAAATCCGAGTTCAGTCCTGCTGATTTCATACATATAGATGTCGAGGCTCAGTCCTGTTGAGTCCATCTTGATAAAATGTAAAACAAAAGTTGCTGTGTTTTTAAAAAATAAATAAATATATATATATATATATATAAAGTATATATATATATAGCTATATATATATATATATATATATATATATATATATATATATATATATTATATAGAGGACACGCTTTTAAGATGTGACTGTATAGTACTAAAAACAATGAATGTCGAAATTTGTTCCCAAATTGAACTGCTTATGCATGCACTTCCATGGCTGCATGAAAGCACTAGATCAATTTCCTTGTGTAGATTTGCTACCTGATTTGTGCGCATGCTGCTCATTACATAATTAGACATCACATGAATGCAGAGAAAGCTAGCTATTAGTAGCTAACATACATTAGCGCTGAGGGCTTATGATTAGACATCACATGAATGCAGAGACAGCTAGCTATTGGTAGCTAACATACATTAGCGCTGAGAGTTTATGATTAGACATCACATGAATGCAGAGAAAGCTAGTTATTAGTAGCTAACATACATTAGCGCTGAGAGTTTATGATTAGACATCACATGAATGCAGAGAAAGCTAGCTATTAGTAGCTAACATACATTAGCGCTGAGAGTTTATGATTAGACATCACATGAATGCAGAGACAGCTAGCTATCAGTAGCTAACATACATTAGTGCTGAGAGTTTATGATTAGACATCACATGAATGCAGAGAAAGCTATCAGTAGCTAACATACATTAGCACTGAGAGTTTATGATTAGACATCACATGAATGCAGAGACAGCTAGCTATCAGTAGCTAACATACATTAGCGCTGAGAGTTTAGGATTAGACATCACATGAATGCAGAGAAAGCTAATTATTAGTAGCTAACATACATTAGCACTGAGAGTTTATGATTAGACATCACATGAATGCAGAGAAAGCTAGCTATTAGTAGCTAACATACATTAGCGCTGAGAGTTTATGATTAGACATCACATGAATGCAGAGACAGCTAGCTATCAGTAGCTAACATACATTAGTGCTGAGAGTTTATGATTAGACATCACATGAATGCAGAGACAGCTAGCTATCAGTAGCTAACATACATTAGTGCTGAGAGTTTATGATTAGACATCACATGAATGCAGAGAAAGCTAATTATTAGTAGCTAACATACATTAGTGCTGAGAGCTTATGATTAGACATCACATTTTATTTATTTATTTATTTTATTTATAAAATATTTTACCAGGAAGGATACATTGAGATTTCTCTCGTTTTCAAGTATGTCCTGCGATCACAAAACATTGCATTGATACAATAGGGTACAATAAAATACAAAAACAATAATAATAATAATACACAATATATGCAAACATTTAACATAGAGCAGGTACGAAATATTTAATCAACCATGACAGGAGTATTCTGTTTTGAGATATGTATAGAGGGATCTCTTAAAGGATTTTAGGCTTGGGGAAGTTTTTAAAGTGTGAGGGAGGTCATTCCATAATTGTGGCGCTCTGTAGGAAAAGGAGGGTCGAGCTGCTTTCTTTTTGTATTGAGGCAAGCTAAATAATGTGCTGTTATTGGATAGGAGTTTATAGGAGGTGGGAATAGCAGGGGAGAGCATTCTGCTCAGGTAGGGTGGGAGCTTCCCAGAAAGGCTCTTAAAGACAAGGCAGGAAAGATGGAGGGTGCGTCTGGATTCCAGTTTAGTTCTTTTAGCATGTCACAATGGTGGGTCCTGTAGTTACATTGTAGCACAAAGCGGCAGAACGAGTTATATAACGTATTTAGTTTATTAAGGTGAGTTTGCGGAGCAGGTGCATATATTATGTCCCTATAATCCAAGATAGGCATCAGCATTTGCTGTACAATCTTTTCCTTTACTGTAGGGCTGAGGCAAGATTTGTTTCTGTACAGGGCACCTAGTTTTGGATAAAGTTTACAGGCAAGTTTTTCTATGTGGAGTCCAAAAGATAGATTGGGGTCTAACAACATACCTAGATATTTAAAAGAGTGGACTGTGGTCAGCGTGCAATTGGATTTTGTTTTGATGCGAAGATGGGAATTTTGTAATCTTTGTATTTTAGGTCCCGTTCCAAAGATCATTGTGACCATTTTGTCAGTGTTTAGGAAGAGTTTGTTTTTCGAGATCCACTTTTCTACCTCTGTGAACTGGTCTTGGAGCACTGCTTCAAGCTGCGGCAGATCAGATTTGTTTGCATAGATTACCGTGTCGTCTGCGTACATGTGTACAGTTGAGGATTTGCAGACATTAGGCAAATCATTTATAAATAATGTGAATAGTAGGGGGCCGAGAATGGAACCTTGGGGAACACCACACGTGACTGGGAGAGGGAGGGAGTCACTGTTAGAGACAGAGACATATTGTGATCGATCTGATACATATGATTTAAACCAGGTTAACGGGCGATCAGCAATACCAGAGTTTTTTAGTTTGAGAAGTAGTATGCCATGGTCCACTGTGTCAAAAGCCTTTGCAAAATCAAGGAAAATAGCTCCAGTTAGGTCTCCTTGTTCCATGCCAGTTTGGATGTCGTTGCAAACTTTTAGGAGGGCAGTTGTAGTGGAGTGATTCTTTCCTGATTGATCAGGGGTCAGATAGTTAGAAAGTTGATAATACTCGCATAATTGCGTATGGACGCATTTTTCTAAGATTTTTGACAATACAGGGAGCAATGATATAGGACGATAGTTAGAAACCAAGGTTAACTCCCCACTTTTATGAATAGGCACTACTCTTGCAGTTTTCCAGAGTTTGGGTATGTATCCAGACACCAAGGATTCGTTAATTAGGGTTGCGACAGGCTTAGCAATTGCCGGCGCACTGAGCTTCAACAGCATTGCTGGGATTTGATCAGGTCCTGACTGGTTTTTCATTTTTAGATTATTGAGGTGTTTCTTAATTACATTTAAGGGTACAGGTCTAAAATTGAACTTTTCTATATTGGGTCTTTGCTGTTTTAGTGGGGCCTGATCCACATTTGTAGCTTCAGGATGCGTGCCATTTATTTGTCAATCAGGGTGGTGGAGCATCCGACAAAATAATTGTTAAAGGCATTTGCTACTTCTAAGGGCAGTTGCAGGTTTTGGTTATCCACATTGACAGTGGAGGGTTGGGAGTGGATTGGTGGATTTTGTAAGTTATTTTTGAGTTTCCAAAACTTTCTAGGGTTAGATATATTATTGTGCAGATTTTCACAGAAATATTGCGCCTTAGCCAATTTTGTTTGTTTAGTACATATATTTCGCCATTGTCTATATACACAGTGATCATTCATAGAGCCAGTATGCTTGAACTTTGACCACAATGAATCCCGAAATTGGTACATTTGAATGAGGTCAGCTGTGATCCAATTCAAGTGTGCTCCTTTTACTCTCACCTTACGCAGCGTTGCATGTAAATTCCAAACTTGTAGGAGTTCAGACTGAAAGAATTCAACTGCAGAGTCTAGATCTGGGATTAGGTTTAATATGTGCCAGGGGAGGTTCTTGATGTCATTTAGAAATTATTGAAGATTAAATTGTTTGAAGGACCTGGTGATTTTAACCTTGGGAGAGGATTTAGTAGCCTTTATTTTGCGCACACAGTACACTATGCAGTGGTCACTGAAATTATTAGGGAGAACACCTGCCTCCTGGATTCGGTCGGGAGAAGTGGAGAGAATCCAGTCGAGCAGGGTATGATTATGGCTTTTGATGTTTATGGGAGTTGGGGAGGAGATTAATTGCGTTAGCTGCAAAGATTTAAACAGCGAGCGACAACTGTTATTTTTTGGATTCAGCCAATCGATGTTAAAATCTCCAAAAAACAAAATTTCACTTTGAATGCAGATAAAGCTAGCTATTAGTAACTAACATACATTAGCACTGAGAGTTTATGATTAGACATCACATGAATGCAGAGAAAGCTAGCTATTAGTAACTAACATACATTAGCAATGAGAGTTTATGATTAGACATCACATGAATGCAGAGAAAGCTAGCTATTAGTAGCTAACATACATTAGCAATGAGAGTTTATGATTAGACATCACATGAATGCAGAAACAGCTAGCTATTAGTAGCTAACATACATTAGCACTGAGAGTTTATGACTAGACATCACATGAATGCAGAGAAAGCCAGCTATTAGTAGCTAACATACATTAGCATTGAGAGTTTATGATTAGACATCACATGAATGCAGAGACAGCTAGCTATTAGTAGCTAATATACATTAGTGCTGAGAGTTTATGATTAGACATCACATGAATGCAGAGAAAGCTATCAGTAGCTAACATACATTAGCACTGAGAGTTTATGATTAGTCATCACATGAATGCAGAGAAAGCTAGCTATTAGTAGCTAACATACATTAGCACTGAGAGTTTATGATTAGTCATCACATGAATGCAGAGAAAGCTAGCTATTAGTAGCTAACATACATTAGCGCTGAGAGTTTATGATTACACATCACATGAATGCAGAGAAAGCTATTAGTAGCTAACATATTTTAGCGCTGAGAGTTTATGATTAGACATCACATGAATGCAGAGAAAGCTAGTTATTAGCAGCTAACATACATTAGCGCTGAGAGTTTATGATTAGACATCACATGAATGCAGAGAAAGCTAGCTATTAGTAACTAACATACATTAGCAATGAGAGTTTATGATTAGACATCACATGAATGCAGAGAAAGCTAGCTATTAGTAGCTAACATACATTAGCAATGAGAGTTTATGATTAGACATCACATGAATGCAGAAACAGCTAGCTATTAGTAGCTAACATACATTAGCGCTGAGAGTTTATGACTAGACATCTCATGAATGCAGAGAAAGCCAGCTATTAGTAGCTAACATACATTAGCATTGAGAGTTTATGATTAGATATCACATAAATGCAGAGACAGCTAGCTATTAGTAGCTAATATATATTAGTGCTGAGAGTTTATGATTAGACATCACATGAATGCAGAGAAAGCTATCAGTAGCTAACATACATTAGCACTGAGAGTTTATGATTAGTCATCACATGAATGCAGAGAAAGCTAGCTATTAGTAGCTAACATACATTAGCAATGATAGTTTATGATTAGACATCACATCAATGCAGAGAATGCTAGCTATTAGTAGCTAACATACATTAGCGCTGAGAGTTTATGATTAGACATCACATGAATGCAGAGAAAGCTAGCTATTAGTAACTAACATACATTAGCAATGAGAGTTTATGATTAGACATCACATGAATGCAGAGAAAGCTATCAGTAGCTAACATACATTAGCACTGAGAGTTTATGATTAGTCATCACATGAATGCAGAGAAAGCTAGCTATTAGTAGCTAACATACATTAGCAATGAGAGTTTATGATTAGACATCACATGAATGCAGAGAAAGCTAGTTATTAGTAGCTAACATACATTAGCACTGAGAGTTTATGATTAGTCATCACATGAATGCAGAGAAAGCTAGCTATTAGTAGCTAACATACATTAGCGCTGAGAGTTTATGATTACACATCACATGAATGCAGAGAAAGCTATTAGTAGCTAACATATTTTAGCGCTGAGAGTTTATGATTAGACATCACATGAATGCAGAGAAAGCTATTAGTAGCTAACATATTTTAGCGCTGAGAGTTTATGATTAGACATCACATGAATGCAGAGAAAGCTAGTTATTAGCAGCTAACATACATTAGCGCTGAGAGTTTATGATTAGACATCACATGAATGCAGAGAAAGCTAGCTATTAGTAACTAACATACATTAGCAATGAGAGTTTATGATTAGACATCACATGAATGCAGAGAAAGCTAGCTATTAGTAGCTAACATACATTAGCAATGAGAGTTTATGATTAGACATCACATGAATGCAGAAACAGCTAGCTATTAGTAGCTAACATACATTAGCGCTGAGAGTTTATGACTAGACATCTCATGAATGCAGAGAAAGCCAGCTATTAGTAGCTAACATACATTAGCATTGAGAGTTTATGATTAGATATCACATAAATGCAGAGACAGCTAGCTATTAGTAGCTAATATATATTAGTGCTGAGAGTTTATGATTAGACATCACATGAATGCAGAGAAAGCTATCAGTAGCTAACATACATTAGCACTGAGAGTTTATGATTAGTCATCACATGAATGCAGAGAAAGCTAGCTATTAGTAGCTAACATACATTAGCAATGATAGTTTATGATTAGACATCACATCAATGCAGAGAATGCTAGCTATTAGTAGCTAACATACATTAGCGCTGAGAGTTTATGATTAGACATCACATGAATGCAGAGAAAGCTAGCTATTAGTAACTAACATACATTAGCAATGAGAGTTTATGATTAGACATCACATGAATGCAGAGAAAGCTATCAGTAGCTAACATACATTAGCACTGAGAGTTTATGATTAGTCATCACATGAATGCAGAGAAAGCTAGCTATTAGTAGCTAACATACATTAGCAATGAGAGTTTATGATTAGACATCACATGAATGCAGAGAAAGCTAGTTATTAGTAGCTAACATACATTAGCACTGAGAGTTTATGATTAGTCATCACATGAATGCAGAGAAAGCTAGCTATTAGTAGCTAACATACATTAGCGCTGAGAGTTTATGATTACACATCACATGAATGCAGAGAAAGCTATTAGTAGCTAACATATTTTAGCGCTGAGAGTTTATGATTAGACATCACATGAATGCAGAGAAAGCTAGTTATTAGTAGCTAACACACATTAGCGCTGAGAGTTTATGATTAGACATCACATGAATGCAGAGAAAGTTAGCTATTAGTAGCTAACATACATTAGCACTGAGAGTTAATGATTAGACATCACATGAATGCAGAGAAAGCTATCTATTAGTAGCTAACATATATTAGAAATGAGAGTTTATGATTAGACATCACATGAATGCAGAGAAAGCTAGTTATTAGTAGCTAACATACATTAGCGCTGAGAGTTTATAATTAGACATCACATGAATGCAGAGAAAGCTAGTTATTAGTAGCTAACATACATTAGCGCTGAGAGTTTATGATTAGACATCACATGAATGCAGAGAAAGCTAGCTATTAGTAGCTAACATACATTAGCGCTGAGAGTTTATGATTAGACATCACATGAATGCAGAGAAAGCTAGCTATTAGTAGCTAACATACATTAGCACTGAGAGCTTATGATTAGACATCACATGAATGCAGAGACAGCTAGCTATTAGTAGCTAACATACATTAGTGCTGAGAGTTTATGATTAGACATCACATGAATGCAGATAAAGCTATTAGTAGCTAACATACATTAGCGCTGAGAGTTTATGATTAGACATCACATGAATGCAGAGAAAGCTAGCTATTAGTAGCTAATATACATTAGTGCTGAGAGTTTATGGTTAGACATCACAAGCTGATCTAAGCAGTGCACAGACACATCCAGTCTGTTAGTTACTAAGACCTGCAATAAGCACTGCGCTTGCAGACCCACCACAGCTGACAAGGGAAGGCAGCATATCGGCACAAGGTTTCCTCCAGCCGCACCTTGTAAGCATATCCCCGGACAAGTTTCTCCCCAAGAACGGTTCCACTGCAAAAATGCCGGCAGCTCTAAATGAAGCAACGGTTTAAAGGAGCACTGCCTGTGAAGAGCAACCTTAATCAGCGCACGTGCCTTGTCTTCTCTGTAAAAGGCTGCACTTTATCGCTTACTGTACTGTGTGCTGGCTTTTAGACAGAGGATAGGTCAGATGTGCTGCCCCTCCCAAATCTGCAGCCCTAGGCACTGGCCTTATCGGACTAGGCCATAATATGCCCCTGGAGCAGAATTAAAGAAATTACTTTCCCCCATTGGATATAAAGTAAAGAGTGAAATAAAAGTTTGCATTTCCTATGCTCATTAATATTATTGCTGCTAAGGAGGAAAAAGTATACAAGGCAATGAATGACTTTGCTCAGAAAAGAAAGTTTCATTGTCTTCAAGTCCTGACAATTTGAGTTGAAATGCCTTTTTGTGATTTATTCCTGTCATTCTATATGAAAAAATATATATTTACCTTTTCTACTGCTGTGGCAAATTCAAGATGTTACCTTTTATTAAAGGGGCAGGAAGCCCCAACATGTTCATGATTTAGATAGAACATACAATTTTAAATAACTTTATAATTTACTTCTATTATCAAATTTGCTTTATTCTCTTGTTATCCTTTGCTGAAGGATTGCACTACTGGCAGCTAGCTGAACACATCTAGTTAGCCAATCACAAGAGACAAATGTGTGCAGGCACCAATAAGCAGCTAGCACCCACTAGTGTAGGATATGTGAGTATTCTTTTTCAACAAGGGATACCAAGAGAACAAAGCTCATTTAAAAATCGAAGTGAAGTTAAAAGTGTCTTAAAATTACATACTCTTTCTGAATCTTGCAAGTTTAATTTTGACTTTCCTATCCCTTTAACCCCTTAAGGACCAGTGCCATACCCTGTATGACGCTGCTGCCCTTTGCCTCTCTCTGCTGTGATCTCGCTAAAAGATTTAGCTATTTCTGCATGCCCCACTAATGGGGAAGTGCAGAAATAGACTTGCAGAGTTACCAATGCAGAGAGGGACCAGGGAGGGATCAGGTAGGGCTCAAGGGGTTTGAAGTGTCAGGTGGGAGGGTAATCTCTACATTAAAGCTAAAATTAACCTGATTAACCCATTCACTGCTGGGAATAATAAAAGTGTTGTGCACAGCTGCAATAAGCAGCCTTCTAATTACCAAAAAGCAACGCCAAAGCCATATATGTCTGCTATTTCTGAACAAAGGGGATCCCAGAAAAGCTTTTACAACCATTTGTAGCATGATTGTACAAGCAGAATGTAAATAATTTCAGCGAGAAACCTAAAGTTTGTGAAAAAGTTAACTTTTTTTTAATTTGATTGCATTTGGTGGTGAAATGGTGGCATGAAATATACCAAAATGGGCCTAGATCAGTACTTTGGGTTGTCTACTACAAATATATATATATAGTTTTGATAGGTAAATATAAAAAAAACAAGGCACCATTTCTGTTTAAATGTAGTGATAGTAAAAATGCTCTGGTCTTTTGGGGAAGTTTTAGTCTGAAATGCCCGGTCCTTAAAATGAAAGTCAATCGTAGCATTTTTGAAACACTAGATTTGACTATTGAAACAAATAAAGGGGACTTTCATTCATGAAGTGTAAGATACCTCATGTAGAAAGATCCTTTATTTGTTTCAACTGATTGCCATTCTTAGCTGCTAACAAAGCCGGGGCAGCTACACTACAGAAAAAAATGTTTTGTTTATTTTTAATTTTAAAAAAATAGACTAAAATCTGCAGCAAACTGGGTACTGGCAGACAACTGCCTGTACCTAAGATGGCGGCCAATAGGTAGAGGTGGAGGCTTGCATGCTGTTTGGGGCGGGGGATCAGGGAGGTTGGGGGGTAAGGGGGATCCTACACTGCAGAAAATATTAAAAAAAAAGGCTTTGGGGGAGGAGCCAACTATGGAACTGAACGGTCGCATCTTACAGTAGCTCCGGCTAAACTTTTTGAAAAATAATACTTTTGACCGTTCAGATTTCCAAAATAACACAATCTTTTGTAACACAGGAGCCCTTGTGATATCGGTGCTTGCAGTGAGGGAGTAGAATACCCTCCTGATGAACAGACTCTACCATCTGGATCATAGGCCTACAACCTAATCAATATGGAAGCGACCATCATCTTTAACACATGGGTATTGAGCCGTAATCCAGCCTAACTGTCGAGGAAATAGATTGTGGAAAAGCACACTGCCCTCTCAGCTGTCGAGGGAACAATTTGGAGCAGGACCGCTAATGAGACAGGCATTAATCTTAGAACGCTATTGCAACGCAATATGGAGACCGCGGCAGCATGGGACTTACCAATCCTAAGGCTAACCAAGCAGCAGTTCCTCCAGTATGTGAATGAACTCAGATCTGTACTCCACTTACCACTGAATCCTCCCACACCTACCCGCAAACTGCGCACAGAGGAGTCATCCATATTACACCCTGTTCTTTGCCGTGCAGGAGAGCCGCAAGAGACGAACAATCACCTACCAAGGCAAATGGGCTCTTTCATCTCAGCTTCCACGAAGGAGACCAAAGACTCAGGATCATACTCTGTCTCTCATGAAGTGCGGATCAGTTTGCCAATTCCTAATGACCGTAAGTCAGATGCCCTAAACACCACTTTGCTGACCGACAATAATACCCAGATCACCGCACAGATGACAGAGCTACAGGTTAATAAGGAGAAGCTGACTTACACTTTATACCGCTCCAGGGTACTGCCGATAAACGGCCGAAGAGCACAGGACCGTAAATGCGACAGCTTCCCAGTGGGCCTTATATTGAGCAGTGACTGCATTACGGGTTGGCGGTCAGTGCTGGAGTTTTTGCAGCCAACGCAGTATGCTCCATGTGGCCTCCGTGGAGGCATAGGCTAATCCAGTCAATACCTACGGGCTGTCAATAAGAGCAAGGAGTGCAGCCTTTTGGCACATCTTTATAGACTAGTTCGTGTCTATGGTTTCCCTATTCACCCAGTTTACTGCTGTGTGCTCCATACAGTAATTTTTCCGTGAACGCTTCAGTATTGCTCTCTTATAACCTATGCTTGTCTGTTGAAATTAGTCTGGAAAGTGCAAGTATTCACAATAACAGCGTGCTCAATCAAAGGTTTAACATGCTTTGTCACAGTTCAGCTTAACGTAGTGCTCATGTATTAGAGTATGATCTATGTTTTATTCTTAGTTAACTTGGGAAGTACCATTATTCATATAAATACCTTGCCTTACCAACTGTTTAGCATGCTTTGTGATAGTTAAACTTAACGTTATGTTTGTCTATTATAACCACAAGTTCCTGGAAATACACTATGTGATGGGACAGACATGGCAGGAATCTATCTTACTACGGCGCTATTACACCTAAGAGACTTTGTTATGATTATGATTTAGACTTGTGGAGCTGCCGCTATAAGTACATAGGACTCTAATGTTCCATATTGTTTTTTTAAATGGTTAATTTTCTCCCTAACATGACAATGGCAAAGAGTTTGGCTGCTAACTTTTATGACTGCTCTACTCCTCATGCTGAATATACTCTTACACCTCCCATTTAGTTAGTTCCCGCGAACCCAATCTTCACACAGCTCTATCATGTTAATATTAACACCACCCTTTATCTTCTGCACTATCAAGGTCTTATGTAGAGGCTCTGGAGTATTACCTTCATGCAGAATTTCTGCCTTAGCTATTTAGTTACCTATATCGTAGAGTGTATAGACTTAGAATTAGATTAGATTCTCCTGTACTTTACTTATCCATGTGCACTCAAGTCTCTTAACTATTATCCTATTGTTATAATCACAATTTTAGGAGTTATAGTTTGCTTAGTGAACCGTTGTCTGCCTAAATGTCATGAGTGCTGCCCTTTAAACTAGAGCTCTCGTATTGTTTAGAATAGGCTCCTGCTGTGGGGTATAGGGCCCGTACCCTACTAGCAGGTCTAATAAACTCATATAGAGAATAGAAAATTAGTATTGAATGTTGTAGAGATAAACATCATAGTTTTTTCACACTGAGGTAACACTACCCTGGTTTATGGAAACTCCAGCCCTATAGTCTCTCTCGAGAATCTACCTATTATAATTTTATCTATATGTACACAGATGAAGCACAGCATATTTCTTCCCCTCTAGGTATATATTACACTGATAAATTCAATCTCAAGATGGGCTTAAGCTACCTTAGCGGCAGGACTGGTTTGTGCTCTTTCTTATACTTGCAACTCCTCACGACCAATCTATACCCTCCTTCTCCTCCCTCCCCACATGTAATGAGTCCCCTAGCAATAGGAGAACTAACTATGCGGTTTCTCTCGCTTATACCGTACCTTTACCACTCCCCTAGTTCTCATTCTCTTTTACACAATGCCATAGCCTGGGTTCCTTCCTTTCTACCCGGATCAGCAGGTCTGATCACCAAAGCTTACCATCTAAGCCCCCATTACTAAAAACACTTGTCAGGGGCCTCCCTTATGACCACAGAAAGCAGAATAAAACCTGGAGGTGCCCCCATTTGATAGTTAGAAGGCTGCCCTATGGTTCACAGACATTTCTAGGGGAGTTTATATCTCATCCTACTATATGGCACAGAATCCATTACATCCCACGCTATATATCAAATCCTGTACTTGTTCCTTAGCTTTAGGGATGGTTGAATTCATGTGTTAAAGTTAAAAAAGAAAAGAGATTTCACTAAATCTAGTCCATTCGCTTATTTGGCTGTTCAACAAAGGTGTCATTTATAATTCTACATATGTAAACGTTTCTGCAAATGAGTTCTTACAGATCCCTACGTCTCAGTTTCACAAACGCCTTGTAAAGCTTACTACATACCATGTCAACTTAAATATACTATGTGTAACTTCTGTTAATGTAAATGGACAAAAGTTTGTTTTTGCTGTTGTTTGTATTTGAAATCTCAATAAAAAATTATTTAAAAAAAAAAAAAAAAAAAAAAAGGCTTTTTTCTTTCATGTAATTGGCAAGAGTCCATGAGCTAGAGACGTATAGGGGATATACATTCCTACCAGGAGGGGCAAAGTTTCCCAAACCTTAAAATGCCTATAAATACACCCCTCACCATACCCACAATTCAGTTTTACAAACTTTGCCTCCCATGGAGGTGGTGAAGTAAGTTTGTGCTAGATTCTACATTGATATGCGCTTCGCAGCAGGCTGAAGCCCGGTTTTCCTCTCAGAGTGCAGTGAATGTCAGAGGGATGTGAAGAGAGTATTGCCTATTTGAATACAATGGTCTTCCTCTAGGGGATCTTTTTCATAGGTTCTCTGTTATCGGTCGTAGAGATTTCTTCTCCTACCTCCCTTTTCAGATATACTCTTATATACCATTACCTCTACTGATTCTCGTTTCAGTACTGGTTTGGCTATCTACTATATGTAGATGAGTGTCTTAGGGTAAGTCTTATTTTATTCATGACACTCTAAGCTATGGTTGGGCACTTTATATGTAAAGTTGTAAATATATGTTTTAAACTTATATTTGCCATGATTCAGGATATTCAGTATTCCTTCTTTCAGACTGTCAGTTTCCTTTTTTTGGGAAAATGCATATGAATTTATATTTTTTGTTACCTTAAAAATTTTCAATTGACTTTTTTTCTAAATTGCGGGCTGTTAGGCTCGCGGGTGCAGAAAATGCTTCAATTTATTGCGTCATTTTTGGCGCGAGACTTTTTTGCCGCAAAAATGTCGTCATTTCCGGCGTCATAGTTGACGCCAGAAGTTTTCACATGGTTGCATCATTTTTTGACGTATGTGTGTTACGGACGTTTTTGGCGCCAAAAAATATGGGCGTCATTCTTGGCGCCAAAAAATGTGGGCGTTATACTTGGCGCCAAAAATGTGGGCGTCATACTTGACGCCAATTTTTCACATTATTCTCACTTTTTTGTTGCTTCTGGTTTCTAGAGGCTTGTTTTGTTTTGCATTTTTTCCCATTCCTGAAACTGTCATTTAAGGAATTTGATAATTTTGCTTTATATGTTGTTTTTTCTATTACATATTGCAAGATGTCACTACCTGACCCTGGATCAGAATCTACTTCTGGAAAGACGCTGCCTGATGTCGGTTCTACCAAAGCTAAGTGCATTTGTTGTAAACTTTTGGTAACTGTTCTTCCGGCTGTAGTTTGTGTTAGTTGTCATGATAAACTATCAAATGCAGATAATATTTCCATTAGTAATAATCCATTACCTGTTGTTGTTCCTTCAACATCTAATGTTCAGGATGTTCCTGTTAATGTAAGAGAATTTGTTTCTAATTCTATTCGGAAGGCTCTGTCTGTTATTCCTCCTTCTAGTAAACGTAAAAGGTCTTTTAAAACTTCTCATATTTCAGATGAATTTTTAAATGACCGCAATCATTCTGACTTATCTATTTCTGATGAGGATCTATCTGGTTCAGAAGATTCTGCCTCAGATATTGACACTGATAAATCTTCATATTTGTTTAAGATGGAGTTTATTCGTTCTTTACTTAAAGAAGTATTGAATGCATTAGATATGGAGGAGTCTAGTCCTCTTGATATTAAAACTAATAAGCTTTTAAATTCAGTTTTTAAACCTCATGTAGTTATTCCAGAAGTTTTTCCAGTTCCTGATGCTATTTCAGAAGTAATTTCTAGGGAATGGAATAGTCTGGGTACTTCATTTACTCCTTCTCCAAGGTTTAAGAAATTGTACCCTTTGCTATCTGATAGATTAGAGTTTTGGGAAAAAATCCCCAAAGTTGATGGGGCTATCTCTACTCTTGCTAAACGTACTATTATTCCTACGGCAGATAGTACTTCTTTTAAGGATCCTTTAGATAGGAAGCTTGAATCCTTTCTAAGGAAGGCTTATTTATGTTCAGGTAATCTTCTCAGACCTGATATTTCTTTGGCTGATGTTGCTGCAGCTTCTACCTTCTGGTTGGAGGCTTTAGCGCAACAAGTGTCAGACCATAATGCTTATAGCATTGTTAAACTTCTTCAACATGCTAATAACTTTGTTTGTGATGCCATTTTTGATATCATTAGAATTGATGTCAGGTATATGTCTTTAGCTATTTTAGCTAGAAGAGCTTTATGGCTTAAGTCTTGGAATGCAGATATGACTTCTAAGTCAACGTTGCTTTCTCTTTCTTTCTGAGGTAATAAATTATTTGGTTCTCAGTTGGATTCAATAATTTCAACTGTTACTGGAGGGAAGGGAACTTTTTTGCCTCAGGACAAGAAGTCTAAAGGTAAATATAGGGCTGCTAATCGTTTTCGTTCCTTTCGTCAGAATAAGGAACAAAAGCCTGACCCTTCCCCTAAAGGAACAGTTTCCGTTTGGAAACCTTCTCCAGTCTGGATTAAATCCAAGCCTTTTAGAAAGTCAAAACCAGCTCCCAAATCCGCATGAAGGTGCGGCCCTCATTCCAGCACAGCTGGTAGGGGTAGGTTACGATTTTTCAAAGATGTTTGGATCAATTAAATTCAGAGTCTTTGGATTCAGAACATTGTTTCACAAGGGTACAGAATAGGTTTCAAAGTAAGGCCGCCTGTGAGAAGATTTTTTTCTCACGCATTCAAGTAAACCTAGTAAAGGCTCAGGCGTTTCTGAAATGTGTTTCAGACCTAGAGTCGGCTGGGGTAATTGTGCCAGTTCCAGTTCTGGAACGGGGTCTGGGGTTTTACTCAAATCTGTTCATTGTACCAAAGAAGGAGAATTCCTTCAGACCAGTTCTGGATCTAAAAATATTGAATCGTTATGTAAGGATACCAACATTCAAAATGGTGACTATAAGGACTATTCTGCCTTTTGTTCAGCAAGGGCATTATATGTCTACAATAGACTTGCCGGATGCATATCTTCATATTCCAATCCATCCAGATCACTTTCAGTTTCTGAGATTCTCTTTTATAGACAAGCATTACCAGTTTGTTGCTCTTCCGTTTGGCCTAGCAACAGCTCCAAGGATCTTTTCAAAGGTTCTCGGTGCCCTTCTCTCTGCAATCAGAGAACAGGGTATTGTGGTATTTCCTTATTTGGACGATATCTTGGTACTTGCTCAGTCTTTACATTCTGCAGAATCTCATACGAATCAACTTGTGTTGTTTCTTCAAAGACATGGTTGGAGGATCAATTTACCAAATAGTTCCTTGATTCCTCAGACAAGGGTAACCTTTTTGGGTTTCCAAATAGATTCAGTGTCCATGACTTTGTCTCTAACAGAAAAGAGACGTCTGAAATTGGTTTCAGATTGTCGAAACCTTCAGTCTCAATCATTCCCTTCGGTAGCCTTGTGCATGGAAATTCTAGGTCTCATTACTGCTGCATCGGACGCGATCCCTTTTGCTCGTTTTCACATGAGACCTCTCCAGCTTTGTATGCTCAACCAATGGTGCATGGATTATACAAAGATATCACAATTAATATCCTTAAATCCCACTGTTCGATCTTCACTGACTTGGTGGTTGGATCACCATTGTTTAATTCAAGGGGCCTCTTTTGTTCGTCCAACCTGGACTGTGATCTCAACAGATGCGAGTCTTTCAGGTTGGGGAGCTGTGTGGGGATCTCTGACAGCGCAGGGGGTTTGGGAATCTCAGGAGGCGAGATTACCAATCAACATTTTGGAACTCTGTGCGATTTTCAGAGCTCTTCAGTTTTGGCCTCTTCTGAAGAGAGAATCATTTATTTGTTTTCAGACAGACAATGTCACAACCGTGGCATATGTCAATCATCAAGGTGGGACTCACAGTCATCAGGCTATGAAAGAAGTATCTCGGATACTTGTATGGGTGGAATCCAGCGCCTGTCTAATTTCTGCGGTTCACATCCCAGGTATAGACAATTGGGAAGCGGATTATCTCAGTCGCCAGACGTTACATCCAGGCGAATGGTCTCTTCACCCAGAGGTATTTCTTCAGATTGTTCAAATTTGGGGACTTCCAGAAATAGATGTGATGGCTTCTAATCTAAACAAGAAACTTCCCAGGTATCTGTCCAGATCCAGGGATTCTCAGGCGGAAGCTTTGGACGCGTTGTCACTTCCTTGGAATTATCAACCTGCTTATATCTTTCCACCTCTAGTTCTTCTCTCAAAAGTGATTTCCAAAATCCTAATGGAGCGTTCGTTTGTACTGCTGGTGGCTCCAGCATGGCCACACAGGTTTTGGTATATGGATCTCGTTCGGATGGCCAGTTGCCAACCTTGGACACTTCCGTTAAGGCCAGACCTTCTATCTCAAGGCCCATTTTTCCATCAGGATCTCAAATCATTAAATTTGAAGGTATAGAGATTGAACGCTTAATACTTAGTCATAGAGGTTTCTCTGATTCAGTGATTAATACTATGTTACAGGCTTGTAAATCTGTGCAAGTTTGGAAGACTTACATTTCTTGGTGTTCTTCTCCTAAATTCTCTTGGCATTCTTTTAGAATTCCTAGAATTTTACAGTTTCTTCAGGATGGTTTGGATAAGGATTTGTCTGCAAGTTCTTTGAAAGGACAAATCTCTGCTCTTTCTGTTCTTTTTCACAGAAAGATTGCTAATCATCCTGATATTCATTGTTTTGTACAGGCTTTGGTTCGTATCAAGCCTGTCATTAAGTCAATCTCTCCTCTTTGGAGTCTTAATTTGGTTCTGAGGGCTTTACAGGCTCCTCCGTTTGAACCTATGCATTCTCTGGATATTAAATTACTTTCTTGGAAAGTTTTGTTCCTTTTGGCCATCTCTTCTGCTAGAAGAGTTTCTGAGTTATCTGCTCTTTCTTGTGAATCTCCTTTTCTGATTTTTCATCAGGATAAGGCAGTGTTGCACACTTCATTTAAATTTTTACCTAAAGTTGTGAATTCTAACAACATTAGTAGAGAAATTATTGTCCCTTCATTATGTCCTAATCCTAAGAATTCTCTGGAGAGATCTTTACATTCTTTGGATGTAGTAAGAGCTTTGAAATATTATGTTGAAGCTACTAAAGATTTCAGAAAGTCTTCTAGTCTATTTGTTATCTTTTCTGGTTCTAGGAAAGGTCAGAAGGCTTCTGCGATTTCTTTGGCGTCTTGGTTAAAGTCTTTAATTCATCATGCTTATGTGGAGTCGGGTAAATCCCCGCCTCAAAGGATTACGGCTCATTCTACTAGGTCAGTTTCTACTTCCTGGGCTTTTAAGAATGAAGCTTCTGTTGATCAGATTCGCAAAGCAGCGACTTGGTCTTCTTTGCATACTTTTACTAAATTCTACCATTTTGATGTTTTTTCTTCCTCAGAAGCAGTTTTTGGTAGAAAAGTTCTTCAGGCAGCTGTTTCAGTTTGATTCTTTTGCCTATAATTTCAGTTTTTTTCATTATAAGATTAAAACTTTTTGATTTGGGTTGTGGATTATTTTTTTCAGCGGAATTGGCTTTCTTTATTTTATCCCTCCCTATCTAGTGACTCTTGCGTGGAAGTTCCACATCTTGGGTATCTGCTATCACATACGTCACTAGCTCATGGACTCTTGCCAATTACATGAAAGAAAACATAATTTATGTAAGAACTTACCTGATAAATTCATGGCAAGAGTCCATGAGGCCCACCCTTTTTTGGGGTGGTTATGATTTTTTTGTATAAAGCACAATTATTCCAATTCCTTGTTTGATGCTTTCGCTCCTTTCTTATCACCCCACTTTTTGGCTATTCGTTAAACTGAATTGTGGGTGTGGTGAGGGGTGTATTTATAGGCATTTTGAGGTTTGGGAAACTTTGCCCCTCCTGGTAGGAATGGATATCCCCTATACGTCACTAGCTCATGGACTCTTGCCAATATGAAAGAAATGAATTTATCAGGTAAGTTCTTACATAAATTATGTTATTTTAGTACTGGCAGACTTTCTGCCAGTACTTAAAGGGACAGTTTACTCAAAAAATGTGTCCCCTTTAATTTGTTCCCAATGATCCACTTTACCTGCTGGAGTGTATTAAATTGTTTACCAGTATTTCCATTAACCTTATATTGGCATATTAGTTTATTTAGCCTGTGGTATCCCCACCTATTCTAAAAGTTTTTGGCCTAATGGCCAAGCTGTGTTAACACAGCCAGTGAAAGAAATAACACTCCCAGTGGGATATAGAAGAGATAAGGTAATAAAATGTTAATTTTCCATTGTTCTCTCCAAGTATTGATGATTGGTTTATGGACAGATATAAGATAAAGAAGCTGGTATATGTACACAATGTGATAAAGTAGTGAGATCTGATTATACCTACAAGCTCAATCCATTTTATTAGGTTGTGGCTTCAAAACACAAAATCAGCTAATTCATATACACAAATAAGCCTTAAAAAAAGCAAATCTCATACATTTTATACTCTGCAGCTGGTAAAAAAAGTAATTGGAAACATATTAAGGAAAAAACAATTTTATAGTATAGTGTCCCTTTAAGATGGGGGTGACCATTGTAGGGTGGGGAGGAGAGCTGTTTGAGAGGGGTCGGGGAGGGATCAGGGGGTGAAATGTGTCAGGTGGGAGGCTGATCTCTACACCAAAGCTAAAATTAACCCTACAAGCTACCTAATTAACCCCTTCACTGCTGGGCATAATAAAGCATAACAAGTGATTGCCCAAGCTGTTTGAAAATAATTTCAGTGAGAAACCTAAAACTGTGAAAAAGTTAATGATTTTTTTTTTATTTTATCGCATTTGACGGTGAAATGGTGGCATGAAATATGCCAAAAGGGGGCTAGATCAATACTTTGGGTTGTCCACTAAATATATATATATATATATATATATATATATATATATATATATAGTTTTGACAGGTAAATATAAAAAAACAAGGCTCTATTTCTGTTTAAATGTAGTGATGGCAAAAATGCTAAAAATGCTCTGGTCTTATGGGGAAGTTTTTGTCTGAAATACCCGGTCCTTAAGGGGTTTTGCTACTGCCCAGCTGCAAGTTTACCCCCCCAAAAAAAAACAATAGCCAATCAGCATCAGCAGTGCTGAGGTCACACTATACTATGCTGTGATCTCATGAGATTTCACTGCAATCTCGTGAGATTTCATAGTAAACTTCCTTAAAATGAACAGGGAAATAACATGAGAGATGTTCAGGTGATATTTTCTAGTCAGTTTTTTACAGCTCTGCTGCATCACTTTCAAGTGTTTCAACATTTAGTTATCATGGCCCTTTAAAGGGACACTGAACCCAATTTTTTTCTTTAGTGATTCAGGTAGAGCATGACATTTTAAGCAACTTTCTAATTTACTCCTATTATCAAAATTTCTTTATTCTCTTGGTATCTTTATTTGAAATCCAATAATGTAAGTTTAGATGCCGGCCCATTTTTGGTGATCAACCTGGGTTGTCCTTGCTGATTGGTGGATAAATTCATCCACCAATAAAAAAGTGCTGTCCAGAGTTCTAAACCAAGAAAAAAGCTTAGATGCCTTCTTTTTTTAAATAAAGATAGCAAGAGAACGAAAAAAAATTGATAATAGGAGTAAATTAGAAAGTTGCTTAAAATTGCATGCTCTATCTGCATCTTGAAAGAAAACATTTGAGTTCAATGTACCTTTAACTGTGGTCTTTGCATATAACTGTTATTTAAAAAAAAAATGTTTGCACATTTAACTCTTATTTTTAATTGAGGGATCCTATTGTAATAACAGTGTCACATTTAACGCTCCAATGTATTTTATGTGGAGAAATGTATCAAACCTTCTAAAAATAAATCTCCAGCTCTGGCAGGTAATAGAAGTGAAGACCAAGATAAGAAAAATAAAATCTCTAATGAGACTATTTTGGAGATAAATTGCAATGATAATGCTTTATCACAAGGGAACAAGGAATTATTGAAACCGATGAATATGATGTTTATGCCAAAACTAAATGCACTGCAAGATAGTATGGAAGTAATCTCTACCGATATTAAGCAGTAAGTTACTCGCATTTCATTAGTGACACAAAACAAATTCTGATATTGAGCATAGAGAACTTGATTCAGAGATCAGTATTAACTTACTAAGAGCCAGATTACAAGTGGAGCGGTAGTTTGCGCTCGCATCTGAACGTTAAAACCGCTAGAAGTAATTTTTGTGTTTAGAGATTTGTGCTTGTATTATGAGTTGAAAGTAAAAAAGTTTGCCCTTTCTTATTTGCATAGTCACAGTAACAAAAATACTTTGATAAGTCGCAAATGCAAAATTGCATTCCTGCCTAAACTTCAATGGAGCCGAAAAAGTAAAAAAAACACCCCCTAACACATACAAGTCGCGCAAACACGATTGCGGTTATTTAAAAGCACAACATAAGAAGATAATATTGCATAAAGTATTTCATAATCCAATGTTCTGCACATAGCAGAATATGTTCTATTTAGTCTTAAAGAGATATTTAAATCTATATCTGATGAATTTTTGCACAAATACTGTATATATTTATACCTTTAACTATACATGATTATATAGGTTTATATATATATACAAAGAACGTATTCTGCTATGTGCAGAACATTGGAATGTGAAATATTTGCAATAAATACATAGTATAACACTTTATTAAATATGAATATTGCATAAATAGGATTTTACATGTTCTCCTCTACTTTTATATATGTGTGTACTTATGCATTTATGTGTTTATATGTGTATATATGCCTGTAAATGCATACGTACCCATTTAAATACATAAATACTTCTGTATACATAAAAAGACATATATATACATACATATACACATACATATACACATACATATACACATACATATACACATACATATACACATACACATACACATACATATACACATACATATACACATACATATACATATACATATACACATACACATACACATACACATACATATACACATACATATACATATACACATACACATACACATACATATACACATACATATACACATACATATACACATACATATACACATACATATACACATACATATACACATACATATACACATACATACATACATACATACATACATACATATACACATTTAGACATGTATATGTATGGATCTCTATGTTAAAGCCCTTTGCATGCCTGAGTCATCATATCTTTAAAACCTTATAACTTTTTATTGCAATTTAAAAAAAATATATATATTATACAGTGTTATTATGGTGTAACTGTACTGTGTAATGTGTATTTATTAGATGGTGTTATTATGGTGTAACTGTACTTTTAAATGTATTTTTGATGTGTTTTATGACACTTTTGCACTCACGTGTTCGGATTTACTTTTAATTTGCAATAAGAACGGAATTTAAATTGCAAACAAGCGGCCACGAAAATTCGATATTGCTTGCACTCAAATGAGAGTGCTCCACTCATAATCTAGCCTTAAACGGACACTGAACCCAAATTTTTTCTTTCGTAATTCAGATAGAGCATGCAATTTTAAGCAACTTTCTAATTTACTCCTATTATCAAATATTCTTCATTCTCTTGGTATCTTTTTTTGAAATGCAAGAATGTAAGTTTAGATGCCGGACCATTTTTGGTGAACAACCTGGGTTGCTCTTGCTGATTGGTGGATAAATTCATCCACCAATAAAAAGCTTAGATGCCTTCTTTTTCAAATAAAGATAGCAAGAGAACAAAGAAAATTGGATAATAGGAGTAAATTAGAAAGTTGCTTAAAATTGCTTGCTCTATCTGAATCACAAAAGAAAAAAATTGGGTTCAGTGTCCCTTTAAGCAAATTAAAGATTTACAAAAAAAGATGGAGGATTTTACAATTTGTATCCCTACATTTGCCAACCAGATTGTGAAACCCCAATTGTGATAGAGCACATAGAATTGGTCCGGAAAGAAAAGATTTAAAAGGAATAAAGATAACTAGACTAGTAATATTTAAGGTGCTAAATTGCCAGGATAAAATGATAATTATACAAACGTATAGATTACACAAGAATTTGATGATAGAAGGAAACAAATCTTATTGTTTCAAGATTTCTTTAGCGAGACTGTAAGTAAAAAAAAACTGTTAGTGCCAATTTTTACCAAACTACTTGAAGAAGGAAGAGAGGTCAGATTATTGTATCCAGCAAAGATTTGCGGAAAGACTGATAAAGGTTTCCTTATATTTGTACAGCACAAGAAATAACAGAATATTTATAAAGGGAATACAAAGAGCAATATCCTCTATTTTTATTTATTCTTTTTTTTAATTTTTTCTCCTTTTTAAAATGTATCCTTGTTTAGATCTTTTATATTATATTTTTACAGTTTTTTTGCTTTATGTAACAGAAAGAAATTAAAAGTTAATATTTTTCTTTAAACAGAAGAAACCTTTGTTTTTTTCCCCCGTTTCTTGTATTTTGAGCATATCAGATGGTAATTAAATGTTTGTCTCCTATCTACTTAAAGATAGTTTGATTTGTTTGAGTTGGTACCTATCATGAGTTAGATTAAGTATAATGTACTTATAGATAAAGGATGTTGTGTATTAACATAAAATGTATATACAGAGAAGGAGGCGGGGATTGAAAAAGGGAGTATGAAAATTGTGTATATTTTATTCTTAATTACAAGAATTTTGTTAACAAAAAAAAAAAAGCACATTCATTAGAATAGATAGATGTGTTTTAATTATACGGCAAATTTCCCAAATTGTCTACTATATTTGGTAATAAAAAAATGTTTGGTCCTGAATGTTTGTGCGTTTCTTAGATATGAACAAGCTTGACCTATACATTCTTGCTACTTCTAATTCTAATTTAGATAGAAGTCTTTTATCACAAACTCTATTAACCAATCTTGTAGTTAAATCTTGAGCTTGTTTATAACACAAGAAAAAATTTGTACAATTTCTGCAAAGCTGTAAATGTTGACCTTTGAGGATCCCTTCTTTTAAATGAGGAGTATGACATGCGTCCAGGGCCGCCACTAGAAATTTTTGGGCCCCTGACTTAACCATTGATGAGGGCCCTCCCCTCTCCTTTGACATGTGCAATTTTTGACCAAGTGACTAAAACGTATATGCACTTTATTCTTAAGTGTCTATGTAAACTTGGAGATGTTGTAAAGGTAGTAACATACAAACACACAGACACACTCATACACTGAAACACACACACACATAAGGATTGACATATAGACACTCTAGCAGACACGCAAAGAAACACACAAACACGCTCAGACACAGACACCCAAACAGACACTCAGCACTTGTTTAAATTGACCTGACAAGTAATGAAGTAACTACAGTTTTGTAAAAAAAAGATGATTTAGAAAACAAAATATGGAGTTCTGATTATCTTTTTGTAAGGTAGTAAGGTCAAAATGTCATAAAAAGGTACAGACAATGGACACGGACACACACACAAACTTGCACAAACACCCAAGGAAACACAGACAGAGACAGCCTCAGAAAACACACAAGGACATACACACACACACACACACACACAGCCACAGAAAACACATAAAAACATACATACACACACCCTCACTGAAACATCCACAGAAAACACACAAAGACCTGCACACACCCTCACAGAGACACCCACAGAAAACACACACCCTCACAGAGACATCCACAGAAAACACATACATACACACACACACACACAGACAAGTACACAGAAAACAGACATACACACCCACCCTCACAGAGGCATCTAGAGAAAATACTCAAAGACAAACATAAACACACCCTCACAGAGACACCCATAGAAAAAGCTCAAAGACATATGCACACACCCACAGACATGCACACCCACCCTCACAGAGACCCACAGAAAGAAAATACATACACACTCATAGAGACACAAACCAAAGCACAGACACCAACAGAAACACTCACAGGAGGAAACATTTATGCACCTTGCATCTCCTAAATCAACAGTGTGTGATATGCCTGATAAAAAAATGTGCAGAAATTAAGAGATCACTTTTTAAAGAATCATATTTGTAAATGTGCAAACAAAAATAATTCTGTGAATTCAAAATTGTACATTAATGATCTGGGTAGATGGCTAGATGAAGAAAAGTAATTTTAAAAGGTTGACATATGTTTGTTTGATTTTTCCCTATTTTCCCCAACCAAGAGCACCACTTCAAATATAGTGTACAAATGTTCCCATCTGTGGATTTTGAAAATGCTGTACTCTATATGGTCTTGGTGGAACCATAAGCTGTGGTACTCATACCATTAGATCTGGTTAAATGCAGGATTTAGGCTTGTTGGTATGTATTTCAAAATTAAGTCGGCTGCAGTGTAAACTGAACAGTTTTAAGTTAACCTGTCTCATTTTAAACACTGAGCAATCTTAGTCTGAGAGTATAACATGTTATGCAGATGTAAAAATCTTAGATAAAATGCCTCCTTGCATCTGGAAAGTCCTTGCATAAAGGGGCAGTAAACTGGAAATATATATATATATATATATATATATATATATAATATATATGCGATGAGAGAGGGTTTTAGGTAGTTGCGCCACAACAAGAGTAATAGTAGTAGTGCAGTGAAATGCTCTTTGAGGATGTCCAATATATACATACATACATACATCTGCCAAAAGGGCACCTACCATTTGTGTATTGAGGAGTAAACATTTCTGCATGGTTTTAAATATAGAATTTCTACAGTATTGTCAAATAATCATAAATACACTGCTGCTAAAAAATGTGTTTTTATGGACCCCTGGCCCCACCATACAACTATTACCACACTGAAGTTACAATCCGAAATTGCACAAAGAAAGAAAAAAAACATTTGCTAAGTAAGTCTTACCTCCTCTGCAAATGAAAGTGATCAGCCGCCTGACTCAGGCACACACTGTACAAACAAAGTGCCAAGTCTGTCTCACACTGTGCATAGTGGTTTAGTGCACACTCAGAAATCCTCTCAAATGCTAATACTTTACTCCCTGTAATAACATTTCCCATGCTCAATTAGCACTCTGCTGTAGTACCCACTGGTGGCTGCCAAAATGTTAAAAAAAAAAAAAAATCTTTTTTTTTTTAGTTCTTGCCTCATGACAGGAGTCACCCCCTGGTGGCGGCCCTGCTAACAGTACAGATACACATATAGCTGCATATATACAAAGCTAGCAGTACAGATACATATATAGCTGCATATATACAAAGCTAGCAGTACAGATACATATATAGCTGCTTATATACAAAGCTAACAGTACAGATACACATATAGCTGCATATACACAAAGCTAGCAGTACATATACACATATAGCTGCATATATACAAAGCTAGCAGTACAGATACATATATAGCTGCATATATACAAAGCTTGCAGTACAGATACATATATAGCTGCTTATATACAAAGCTAACAGTACAGATACAGATATAGCTGCATATACACAAAGCTAACAGTACAGATATATAGCTGTGTATATATACAGATATATAGCTGTATATATACAAAGCTAGCAGTACATATACACATATAGCTGCATATACACAAAGCTAGCAGTACATATACACATATAGCTGCATATACACAAAGCTAGCAGTACAGATACATATATAGCTGCTTATATACAAAGCTAACAGTACAGATACACATATAGCTGCATATACACAAAGCTAGCAGTACAGATACACATATAGCTGCATATACACAAAGCTAGCAGTACAGATACACATATAGCTGCATATACACAAAGCTAGCAGTACAGATACACATATAGCTGCATATACACAAAGCTAGCAGTACAGATATAGCAGTACAGATGCACATATAGCTGTATATACAAAGCTAGCAGTAAAGATACACATAAGGGATTAAATGCCATATCCTCCTCTGTGGAAAGAATAACCTAATAACTATTTACATTCCTGGTTTAATGTAAACTCAACTTAATTTCTAAACATAGAAATAAAAACACAAACAACTTCGTGGTTAGAAAACCCGCAGGTCACGTTTTATTGTGGCAACACAAGAACCAACAACCGTCTGAATAAACATGGACCAGGGGGGCGGCAATCAGGTACTAGCTAAACGTAGTAACCCATGCTAACAAGATGGGCAGTACCAGGGCGCAGGAGAAAAAGCAGAGCGTAGCTCAATACTGAAACAGGGAATTCTCGGCATCGGAATCACACGGGCAGGGAACACCCCAGACACGCGTCTGGTGACTTCACCCCTGGCCGGAAGTGCCATCACTCTACCTCGATCACATCCTGCCCCTGGACACTGTCCACCCGCCAGCCCAGGGTGCAAATCACCACTCCGTACCAGTAGGACCAGGATCAATAAGGTGCAAAACCACATTGAACACCTGGGGAGCTGAAACTTAACATCCTCAGGCTTACAGAAATAGCCTGGCTAGCCATCATCATGCCTTGGATAGCCCTAATCCCTGGGGACCACCATAAGGATGAAGCCCCCTACTGATTGCATAAAATAATAAACAAGGGAGGGACAGGGTGGGGAAAACTTTGAAGACAGCAGAAAGAGTGCTTGTGCTTCCTGTACTGGGCTTAAAAAGGGTAAGCTGGAACCCCTCCTCTCTTTCTGCAACATTGTTTCACACACACAACACAGCACTCCCCTCCTCCGTCTTGGCCTTAACCCTTATGTGCATTCCAGGCAATTTGCCTTACATTTCCTTAAGGGATTAAATGCCATATCCTCCTCTGTGGAAAGAATAACCTAATAACTATTTACATTCCTGGTTTAATGTAAACTCAACTTAATTTCTAAACATAGAAAATCCGCAGGTCACGTTTATTGTGGCAACACAAGAACCAACGACCGTCTGAATAAACATGGACCAGGGGGGTGGCAATCAGGTACTAGCTAAACGTAGTAACCCATGCTAACAAGATGGGCAGTACCAGGGCGCAGGAGAAAAAGCAGAGCGTAGCTCAATACTGAAACAGGGAATTCTCGGCATCGGAATCACATGGGCAGGGAACACCCCAGACATGCGTCTGGGGACTTCACCCCTGGCCGGAAGTGCCGTCACTCTACCTCGATCACATCCTGCCCCTGGACACTGTCCACCCGCCACGAGATCGCCCACATATCAGGGGCCACTCTCGCCGCCACCCAACACACAAATAGGAGTAGGGACTGTCGTAAATCTGCAATAAACAGGTCCATGCCATGGTCCGAAAGCTGAACCCTGTCGCCTTAGTAGAGGCTCCGGTCAGCGGCCGTAACGAACTTGTGCTCCACAACAAACCATCCCAGCTCAAACATAAGCTTCCTAACATCGCTGTTGAGCTTCTTGCGAACTTGAAACTCTGCTCTATGATTGGCCATGTGACGCCACATCAACCTAGGGATAATGTTCGACCAACCCATTCTCACACCAGGCATCCAAGCTTTAAAGGTGCGCAGATCTGACTGGATCACTGTGCTCAAATCCTGGGGGGGGAATTGAGCCAAGATCATTACCACCTAAGTGTATGATCAGAACATGGGGTTTTTCCCAACGCCTCATGGCGTTTTGCAGTAAACCAGGCAGATCTGCCCAGCAAAGGCCTCTTCTCCCTAACCACCGAATGACAACCCTAGAGGATGAGAACCCTAGTTGCTGCCCTCCAGGTTGAGTTGATGCTCGGATGGCTGCCCAGTGCATGAACGAGTGCCCGACGATCCAGGCACGAAGCGGACCACTTCTAGGCCCTGCAATAGAAACAAGCGTTAGAGCATATCATAACCAATAACAACATCGCAACATTATCACACTGCAGAATATTAATATTGGGATAAAAGTGGCCTAACGTAAATCTGATACCTCTTGGATTTCCACCTCCCAAGCGCCATTATGCGGTCAGCCGACCAGCCTAAAGCTGCTGCAGTCGTAGCAGCTCCCCCCTAAAGGAGTGAGGAGCTATAGTATTGGGATTCAAACCCACCTTTTCAGCTGCCCACCCAAAACCTTCCGAAATTGAAACCTCGTAAGAGGGGTACCATCCTGAGGACTTAAAAATCTCTCAGCACCCACTGGACGCATGTCAGAGAGGGTCTTCAACAGGGCACAAGGGCAGCTTGCAGAACCCATGCGCGTGGGTAGCGACAGCCAGGCCCCCCTACCACCCTGATCGACTTTCGATCGAGGGATAAAAAGCAACACCTCATTATCCGTAAATCTGACGTGATTCGCCAGAACACCACCCACTTTCGCTAATTTAGATTGCGGGACCAATTCCCCTATGGCGAACGCCGCAGAAAAAAGCTGGACCTCGTAGTCCGAGGAACAGACCTCAGGGAGAACCCGAAGCAGGAGGACCAACCTGTCCGCCATTATGGGTTCTCTAATATCAGGTCGCCGAAACTCCATCCTCCCCCAACCCCTCAGAATTTGACGAATCAAAAACGTTTTGGAAGAGTCCGTCAGCGTGAATAGTCTACAGAAAAAAGGACACCGCTGCTAACCACGCGGGCACCGCCCCCTTCTTTGCTAGCTTAGTCCTAAGCTCCGTGAGTCAGCGCAATAGCCAATCCTGCTCACCAGCACCAAAAATGAAATCCTTGGACATCGCAGAAGAACACCCATTCTTCCCAGTACCTTACATAGGACTTCCAAGTGGACGGTGCCAGGGACGCCTTCAGTACCGGAATCAGGGACTGCCATCCAAAGTCACCTGGCAAAGAAAAGGACAGGGAAAGCCATGAGTGGCAGCATTAGGAGCACATTTCCTAAAATTTTCCCATTGAAAGCGAGACCGTGCATCAGCAATAACGTTAGCAACCCCTGGGACATGCCTAGCCCGAAACTCAATGTTCCGCTTAAGGCATCTCAAAACCAGAATCCTCAGATATCAGATTACTGGTGGTGAAGAAGAGGAAAGCCCGTTAATGGCAAAAACCACACTCAAATTGTCCGTCCAAAAAACTATGGAACTGTTTTCGAGCTTGTCCCCCCAGATCTCCAACGCCACCAGAATGGGGAAAAACTCCAGAAGGCACATATTCCTGGTAAGGCCCCTGGCCGTCCACTCGGCCGGCCCAGGTTCGGCGCTCCACTCACCATTGAAATAGGCGCCGTACCCGAAACCCCCAGCAGCGTCGGTAAAGAGGTGCATGGCCTGCGCCGAAGTCTGAGGGGTTCTCCATATACAGATCCCCTTGAAATCCCTGAGAAACAGATCCCGGACATGAAGGTCATCCTTCATGTCTTTACAATCATTAGTTTCGCCTTGGAAGATGTAACTCCCGGCAACATGCGCTCCATTCTTTTCAGGAAAATCCTCCCCATCGGGGTGACCCTTCCTGCGAAGTTGAGCAAACCCAATACAGATTGTAGCTCTTTTAGCGTGCAGAATTGTGCCGCAGCGAGTCTCCTGACTTCCGTCAACATCTTCCGGACTTTATCCACCGGGAGCCTACATTCCCTCGCTACCGAATCAATTTCGATACCCAGGAAAGTAAGACATGTGCAAGGGCCCTCCGTTTTGTCTTCCGCTAAGGGAACACTAAAGTTCTCCAACAGCCTCATGGCGTAAAGAAGCAACTCACATTCCCTGGAGTCCTGTCTACCTACCAGGAGAAAGTCGTCCAAGTAGTGAGCGATTCTATCTTCCCCAGTCACCTCAGCAACAGCCCAATGCAAAAAGGAACTAAACGCCTCAAAATATGCGCAGGAAATGGAACACCCCATGGGTAAACAACGGTCGACATAATAGTGTCCGTTGAAAAAACACCCCATATAAATAAAATGATGCGGGGTGGATCGGCAAGAGTCTGAAGGCAGGCTCGATGTCAAGCTTGGCTAATAAAGCCCCCTGACCCGATCTACGAACCACTTGTAACGCATCATCAAAAGACAGGTAATAAACCATACTCAATTCCTGAGGAACGGCATCATTAACTGACTTTCCTTTCGGTTAGGAAAGATGTAGAATCAGCCTAAATTTTTTCTGGTCCTTTGTTTGGAACGACCCCTAGAGGCGAGATAACCAATCCCGGCATAGGTTTCTCCCTAAACGGGCCAGCCATTCTACCCAGTGAAACCTCCTTACCCAATTTCTCCCTTAATTCTTCTGGGAACTGGGAAGCCGATTTCAGGTTCCAGCGGGATTCTGCACCTGAAACCGGACCCTGTACTGGGATAATAAAACCTTCCCGGAGCCCTGACTCCAGCAAGGCCGCCGCCACCCTATCCGTGTACAGCGCGAGCCACGTACTAATTGCGGCCACCCTCAGCAGGGTGTCCGCTCTTACCAACAGCAGGGCCTCTCGGTCCAGTCCTGTCTTGTTTGTCACCTTTCTTAGCACAATCCGCGGCTGGGTGAAATCTCCCGCAGATGCGACAAGCATGCCGAAAGGAACACTTAGTCCCCAACGTGCATTGTTTGTCCTGAAATTTCCTGCGCAACCTATTGGCGGTTCGGATCTGTGTCGAACCTGCTGGGGAAGCAGAAGTACCTTGCGTTGTCTCAGGACCCAGCCGGGCCCAGAGCTGCCTCTCTACGCACCCAAAATCCCACAGTGGGTTACCCACCATCTTCCTTCGGAACTCCTCATCATAGTTACGCCAGGCCCCCTCACGATAATTGTCTGCAATTATCCCCAGGTTCTCCATGTACTTTAACACGGCTGAACACTGGTCTGGCCACTTTTCCAAATAACCAGAAGCATAACTCCTGAAACAACGTCGCCCATCGTGGGACGTGTCAGGGCGCTGGTATCTCTTTGGGCCCGTCCCATCGCCTTCTGCCTCCAGGCTTCCACCGAGAGCTCGAAGACGTTGGCAAACTTCCCCCCTGGAGCACCACCTTTCGGTGAACAGGCCCCCATACCCCACTTATTCGAAGTCTGGATTGGGATGCCCTATCAGACCTATCAGAGGTAACAGGTCCGGCAGATCTGCGTTAACCCTTTTTAGCTGATTTTCTCTCTACAGTTAACCACCCAAACATTTTTTACATACGTTTATTCCCTATTCCAATTAACCCCGGCTCCTTATCGTTTTCAGACCCAGAATCATCCGAAGATGTGAAACCCCGGAACCCCACTGAAACTGATGACTCACCAGTTTGCGAACCCGTCCTGGAAGGAATTGCCACCACTCCTGAGGTCGATGGACGCTCGTCCTCCGATACCATGAAAACTGGGCCACTCTCAGCTCCTCTCTCCAACCCGCTTCTGAAATCACCTGTGGTCTCCATGACACTATCCTGCAAAAAAAAGAAAGCCATAGAGGAGTACCACGAAGGGGAAGATCAGCTCTCCCTTTTCCCCTGCTCACAGGCCATTCATTCATCCCCCCCCCCCCATGCACATCTGGATTGCCAGCGTGATTGCCAGACTCAACCTCATCATGCACACACTGCTCATCAGAAAATCCTCAATAACCTCCCTGAAATGAACTGATTTCTGGGCCTGGGGAGGGGTCTTCCTACGGCTCCTAGTTGATGCTAGCGACAACTCTAAGCTATGAAATACTCTTGAAAACCCTGCTTGGCAGTGGATCTGGTCACTACCCCCCTCGCAAAAGATGGCGCCGCGCCCGCTGCTTGAGGCCTACTACTATCGCTACCAACCTCTTGTGCCACAAACACACCGTCAGGCTGCATGTCACTCACACCCCCTGGGGCTGCACTATTCCGGCTAGCCCCCTTTTACCTACTATAACTGGGCCTATTAGGTGTCCCACCACCTTTATTGTTGCCCAATGGGGCCTTTGCCCCCTGAAGCGCTTTAGCTGTAATCATGCCTTTCCTGATCTGCCCTTGAAAGGCCTTTAGCCAGGGCCCCAGGATTCACGCGCCGGGCATATAGCCCATCCTGTGAAATTCCCCCCTATTGAATCCAGACTATCCAGCCCGGTAAATCCTGCCCCAGCATCCGCTACAACTCTGACCCCCAGCGCCTCAATAGACTTGCCCCCCGGAGCGCCAGTTCCCCCCCGCGGCACTCCTCTTACTTTGGTCGCCGCGTGGGGAACTCGACCTACTCCGATCCGATGTCTGGCGCGAACTGGTAGAACCAGAAGTGACGTCACCGGAAGTTCCGCTGCTGGAGGACCGCAAACTGGGAGTCGACGCGCGGAAGGATACCGACGACGCTGGATCCCGCGCAACAACCGACGGAGGACCTTGGACCTCGTGGGACCCACCCGGAGCCCCCGGATAGACCCGATGCACACATCTGGAACAGGGACCGCCGCCGCGATGGAATCTTGGGATACCGCCGAAGGTGCAGGTAAGGCCAATCCCACTCCCACTATACCTGCCAACCATTTGGGGCAAAAACTAGGCCACGAGGGACCATAGGAAACGCCGCTAGTGACGGTAGGCAACACTTGGGCCTGGGGGAATATAAAAGGCCGCGAGGGGCCATCAGAAACTCCGCTAGGAGCGGAACCAGTACCTGGGCCTGAGTAGAGACCCTAGAGGGGGCAGACATATGGGGCATATCAGCAGGCCGTCTGAGACCGGGATTAGACCCGGAAGGGGCCGCAACGGGCCCCGGGAAATCTTAGGGACCTTGGCCCCATCTTTAACCCTCCGATGGGAGGCCGCGCAGCGGCCACATGGCCTGCGGACTCGGACGCAACATCCGATGGCGGCCGTTCCCTCCCAACAGCCCACTTGAGCAATAAAAGCAAACAAACATCTACCGCTTGTTTTGAACACTCACACTTTGGCTCCAGCGGCAGCTGTGCTAACCCCTGGTCAGAAATTTCTACCCCACTAGCACCCACATCATCCCTAGATTGAATAAAGGGAGGAAGAAAGTAAAGGGGTATGACCCACCGTTTCTGGGGATGGCCCAATCCACTCCGCAGCTTCATCACTGTCTTCCACTTCTCTCTCTGCAGGTTCCTCCCTAGCCTCCATGATTCGTTTTGGAGGTACTTAAGATCTCCTTGAACACCTCATGTGAAAACTTTGAAGAAGACAGCAGAAAGAGGACTTGTGCTTCCTGTACTGGGCTTAAAAAGGGTAAGCTGGAACCCCTCCTCTCTTTCTGCAACATTGTTTCACACACACAACACAGCACTCCCCTCCTCCGTCTTGGCCTTAACCCTTATGTGCATTCCAGGCAATTTGCCTTACATTTCCTTATTGCTGCATATACACAAAGCTAACAGTACAGATACACATATAGCTGCATATACACAAAACTAGCAGTACAGATACACATATAGCTGTGTATATACAAAGCTAGCAATACAGATACACACATAGCTGCATATATACAAAGTTAGCAGTACAGATACACATAAAACTGCATATACACAAAGCTAACAGTACAGATACACATATAGCGGTATATACACAAAGCTAGCAGTACAGATACACATATAGCGGTATATACACAAAGCTAGCAGTACAGATACACATATAGCTGCATATACACAAAGCTAGCAGTACAGATACACATATAGCTGCATATACACAAAGCTAGCAGTACAGATACACATATAGCTGTATATACACAAAGCTAGCAGTACAGATACACATATAGCTGTATATACACAAAGCTAGCAGTACAGATACACATATAGCTGTATATACACAAAGCTAGCAGTAAATATACACATATAGCTGTGTATATATACAAAGCTAGCAGTAAATATACACATATAGCTGTGTATATATACAAAGCTAGCAGTAAATATACACATATAGCTGTGCATATATACAAAGCTAGCAGTAAATATACACATATAGCTGTGTATATATACAAAGCTAACAGTACAGATACACATATAGCTGTATATACACAAAGCTAGCAGTACAGATACACATATAGCTGTATATACACAAAGCTAGCAGTACAGATACACATATAGCTGTGTATATATACAAAGCTAGCAGTAAATATACACATATAGCTGTGTATATATACAAAGCTAACAGTACAGATACACATATAGCTGTGTATATATACAAAGCTAGCAGTACATATACACATATAGCTGCATATATACACAACATTAGCAGTACAGATACACATATAGCTGCATATACACAAATCTAGCAGTATAGATACACATATAGCTGCATATACACAAAGCTAGCAGTACATATACACATATAGCTGCATATACACAAACCTAGCAGTATATACACATATAGCTGCATATACACATATAGCTGCATATACACAAAGCTATCAGTATATATACACATATAGCTGCATATATAAAAGCTAGCAGTACAGATATAGCAGTACATATACACATATAGCTGTATATATACAAAGCTAGCAGTACATATATACATATAGCTGTATATATACACAACATTAGCAGTACATATACACATATAGCTGCATGTATACACAACACTAGCAGTACATATACACATATAGCTGCATATATACACAAAACTAGCAGTAAATATATAGCAGTACAGATACACATATAGCTGCATATATACACAACACTAGCAGTACAGATACACATATAGCTGCATGTATACACAACACTAGCAGTACATATATAGCAATACAGATAAACATATAACTGCATATATACACAATAGTAGCAGTACAGATATAGCAGTACAGATACACATATAACTGCATATATAAACAACACTAACAGTACATATATAGCAGTGCAGATACACATATAGCTGCATATATTCACAACACTAGCAGTACATATATAGCAGTACAGATACACATATAGCTGCATATATACACAACACTAGCAGTACATATATAGCAGTACAGATACACATATAGCTGCATATATACACAACACTAGCAGTACATATATAGCAGTACAGATACACATAGCTGCATATATACACAACACTAGCAGTACATATACACATATAGCTGCATATATACACAACACTAGCAGTACATATACACATATAGCTGCATATATACAAAGCTAGCAGTACAGATACACAAATAGCTGCATATATACACAACACTAGCAGTACATAGCAGTATAGATACACATATAGCTGCATATATACAAAGCTAACAGTAAAGATACACATATAGCTGCATATATAAAAAGCTAGCAGTACAGATACACATATAGCTGCATATATAAAAAGCTAGCAGTACAGATACACATATAGCTGTATATATACAAAGCTAGCAGTACATATACACATATAGCTGTATATATACAAAGCTAGCAGTACAGATACACATATAGCTGTATATATATATATATATATACACAAAGCTAGCAGTACAGATACACATATAGCTGCATATATACAAAGCTAGCAATACAGATCCACATATAGCGGTATATATACAAAGCTAGCAGTACATATACACATATTGCTGCATATACACAAAGCTAGCAGTACAGATACACATATAGCTGCATATACACAAAGCTAGCAGTACAGATACACATATAGCTGCATATAAGCAAAGCTAGCAGTACAGATACACATATAGCTCCATATATACAAAGCTAGCAGTACAGATACACATATAGCTCCATATATACAAAGCTAGCAGTACATATACACATATAGCTGCATATACACAAAGCTAGCAGTACATATACACATACAGCTGCATATATCCAAAGCTAGCAGTACAGATATAGCAGTACATATACACATATAGCTGTGTATATATACAAAGCTAGCAGTACAGATATAGCTGTATATATACACAACATTAGCAGTACAGATACACATATAGCTGCATATATACACAACATTAGCAGTACAGATACACATATAGCTGCATATATACACAAAACTAGCAGTACAAATACACATATAACTGCATATATACACAACACTAGCAGTACATATATAGCAGTACAGATACACATATAGCTGCATATATACACAACACTAGCAGTACATATATAGCAGTACAGATACACATATAGCTGGATATATACACAACACTAGCAGTACATATATAGCAGTACAGATACACATATAGCTGCATATATACACAACACTAGCAGTACAGATACACATATAGCTGCATATATACACACCACTAGCAGTACAGATATAGCAGTACAGATACACATATAACTGCATATATTCACAGCACTAGCAGGACAGATATAGCAGTACAGATACACATATAGCTGCATATATACAAAGCTAGCAGTACAGATACACATATTGCTGCATATATACAACACTAGCAGTACAGATACACATATAACTGCATATATACACAACACTAGCAGTACATATATAGCAGTACAGATACACATATAGCTGCATATATACACACCACTAGCAGTACAGATATAGCAGTACAGATACACATATAGCTGCATATATACACAACACTAGCAGTACAGATACACATATAACTGCATATATTCACAACACTAGCAGTACAGATATAGCATTACAGATACACATATAACTGCATATATTCACAGCACTAGCAGGACAGATATAGCAGTACAGATACACATATAGCTGCATATATACACAACACTAGCAGTACAGATATAGCAGTACAGATACACATATAGCTGCATATATATACACAACACTAGCAGTACAGATATACATATAGCTGCATATATACACAACACTAGCAGTACAGATATAGCAGTACAGATACACATATAGCTGCATATATACACAACACTAGCAGTACAAATATAGCAGTACAGATACACATATAACTGCATATATACACAACACTAGCAGTACAGATACACATATAGCTGCATATATACACAACACTAGCAGTACATATAGCAGTACAGATACACATATAGCTGCATATATACACAACACTAGCAGTACATATATAGCAGTACAGATACACATATAGCTGGATATATACACAACACTAGGGGCTCAATGTACTAAGCAGTCAGCGAGCTACCCGCAACAAATCTCGCGTCAAAATTCGCAAACTGATATGTACAAAGCCGTCAATTATGTTAAAACTCGCATCTTTAAAATTGCGAGCGTACTTATCCGCCAAACCTCGCTACCGCTCCATTTTTCACTGTAATTAGACACATTTGACCACCAACTCGCCAAAAACGAATGTACTAAAAAATCTATTTGTCCGCTCGCTACAATTTCCGCTCCCACCTCGTTATTTTTGCCTCGCCACCTTTTAGGTGGCGGGCAAGTTACAAAACAATAGGAAAGTCAATCTAGACGCCAGTCTAGACATATATAAAAGGCAGTAATATCAGCATTGTACTTACAGCATAACTGGCGTCTAATTTGTCTCTCATTTCCATGTACATAAATTGCGCCCAATTTGTCGACTGTAATTAAAGAGTAATCTATTTAAATTTGTATTGTATAGTTGTCAATCTTTATAATTATTTTTATATTAATATTTATATATTATCAGATCCAGATGAAGCCATATCCAAATTGTAAATAAATATTACAAAAATAACGCTCTGTTATCACTCTTCAAAAAATTTTGAACAATAATAAAGTTGTTTAGATAAGTTGAACTTTTATAGGAGCAAAATTCTATTCCCGCGACTACTATGATGTTCGTGACACCTTGCATGTCACGTGTTAATAATTGGCCAGACAATTCAACTGAAAGTTAAGTACATCAGCTTAGTCGCGGCGAGCGAGGCGTCAAATTTATCAACAATCCGCAACTGCTCGCGGCGGGCTAGACTTGTCTATTTATTGGGGGAATATTAGTACATAGCGACAGCGGACACCATTTCACCCGCGGCGAGTAACGGCGAGTTTATCTGCGTCTACAATGACGGATGAATTGACTGCTTAGTACATGGAGCCCTAGCAGTACATATATAGCAGTACAGATACACATATAGCTGCATATATACACAACACTAGCAGTACATATATAGCAGTACAGATACACATATAGCTGCATATATACACACCACTAGCAGTACAGATATAGCAGTACAGATACACATATAGCTGCATATATACACAACACTAGCAGTACATATATAGCAGTACAGATACACATATAGCTTCATATATACACAACACTAGCAGTACAGATACACATATAACTGCATATAGTCACAACACTAGCAGTACAGATATAGCAGTACAGATACACATATAGCTGCATATATACACAACACTAGCAGTACAGATATAGCAGTACAGATACACATATGACTGCATATATACACAACACTAGCAGTACAGATACACATATAGCTGCATATATACACAACACTAGCAGTACAGATATAGCAGTACAGATACACATATAGCTGCATATATACACAACACTAGCAGTACAGATATAGCAGTACAGATACACATATAACTGCATATATACACAACACTAGCAGTACAGATATAGCAGTACAGATACACATATAGCTGCATATATACACAACACTAGCAGTACAGATATAGCAGTACAGATACACATATAGCTGCATATATACACAACACTAGCAGTACATATATAGCAGTACAGATACACATATGACTGCATATATACACAACACTAGCAGTACAGATATAGCAGTACAGATACACATATAGCTGCATATATACACAACACTAGCAGTACATATAGCAGTACAGATACACATATAGCTGCATATATACACAACACTAGCAGTACAGATATAGCAGTACAGATACACATATAGCTGCATATATACACAACACTAGCAGTACAGATATAGCAGTACAGATACACATAGCTGCATATATACACAACACTAGCAGTACAGATACACATATGACTGCATATATACACAACACTAGCAGTACAGATATAGCAGTACAGATACACCTATAACTGCATATATACACAACACTAGCAGTACAGATATAGCAGTACAGATACACATATGACTGCATATATACACAACACTAGCAGTACATATATAGCAGTACAGATACACATATGACTGCATATATACACAACACTAGCAGTACATATATAGCAGTACAGATACATATATAGCTGCATATATACACAACACTAGCAGTACATATATAGCAGTACAGATATAGCAGTACAGATACACATATAGCTGCATATATACACAACACTAGCAGTACATATAGCAGTACAGATACACATATAGCTTCATATATACACAACACTAGCAGTACAGATATAGCAGTACAGATACACATATAGCTGCATATATACACAACACTAGCAGTACAGATATAGCAGTACAGATGCACATATAGCTGTATATATACACAACACTAGCAGTACATATATAGCAGTACAGATACACATGTAAGCACAAACAATACCTGTGACAGATATATTTGAAATTACATACATAAACAATAGCATAGATCCAGTACTTTTACCAGATAATAGGCTTTAACACCTCTGAGTGCTCTTCTTTAACTTCTGCCAATCAATAGTTAGTGTTGCAGAGGAAACAATTTGTACTTGGAACAAGACTGGAGAGACCAGGAAGATTTATCCTTAGACAAAAATAGAACCAGGATGGGGAATGAAGAGGATGAGATCGCAATGCTTTTACCTTAATAGCACAGTGTTTACAGAGGAAGAAGGAAAAACATATTAGGAATAAGGTTTACTATAATATATCTTCTAATTCAATAACATTATGGTGCTCTGAGTTTAGATGTTTTTATTTTCACATTAAACTGAGGCTGGGTACAGAGACAGAAAGTGGGGAGCAGGTACAGATACAGACCTAAAAGAGACATTAAACACTTCAAAATATGATTATAAATTGTTTAATTACATGTAGTAAAACAACTTTGAAATAGACTTTCATTATTTATTTTGCTCTCCTTTCCTGTAATTTCATTCTGAATAGTGTGGGCTTTCCAATTCATATTATACATAGAAGTTCAGACACATCAATATTCCACACAGTCATTGGCTGCACACTCTCGTAAGCTATTTATAACAATTCCTAATTGGCCTCATGCATTTCACACAATTGTCAACATGTGGAAAGATTCCCAGAGACACTTTGTTATGAAGTCATGACCACACCCACTGGTGTTTTTCTATATTATTAGTAAAGTTTTTCCATGTTTTTAATACTTTTTTATTGTGTTTATATTTATAAAATATTATTATTATAATTGTATTTATCTGTTGAAGAAAAGTTTTATTTTTAATCTGTAAATAATTGTATTTTCATTTTATTTGTTTTCACATGTATCTGATTAGGGGAAGGGCATTCCTGTTTCGTTGCCTTAATAGAAACTTTATGTAAAGGGACATTCCGGGCAAAATATAAATGCACATAAATAAATTACATATTTGAATGAAAAAATATTTACAAAATATGTATTATCAAAAATGCTTCTAGTAAACGTTATCACTGTTTAACATTTTCCTCTGCACGCGCATGTGAAGCATAGCTAGATATTCTCAGTGCACCAGCATTTTAAATACTGCAGCTGCTCAGAGCACCAGTGGGGCTTGTATCATATTAACAAACAACGGCTATACTGCTGAAAAATTGGCCATTGCTCACGAATATGCAGGTCTCCTGTATTACAAGTCATGGCAGTACGGCCATACCTTTAGCATTTTAGCCTTTACGCAACTCTCCATTCCGCACTCAAAAAAATGGCTTTTGAGTGTGAGATTTTTATTGCGCATGTATTACAGGTTATGCGGTCCGGTTATAACGCCAGCGTTATAGCTTATACCGTCCTGATCCATTCTGCTACCTGAGACCAGTAGTTATGGATTTTGCGAAACAAAAATGCTTTACAAAACTCATAACAAAAATGTACACTATCACTCATAAACTACCTATTAACCCCTAAACCACCATCCCCAGCATCGCAAATACTATATAAAACCTATTAACCCCTAATCGGCCGCCCACCAACATCGCCAACACTAAAATAAAGTGTTAACCCTTAAACCGCCATCCCCCCACATCGCAAATACTATAATAAACCTATTAACCCCTAAACCGCCGGTTCAAATCAGCCAATAGGATTTAAGCAGCTCTCATCCTATTGACTGATTTGAATATTTCAGCAAATAGGAATGCAACGGTACCCCAATATAAAAGGGGTACCTTGCATTCAAGCTTGAGTGTGCGGCGGACGATCTCATGAAGAGGATCCAGGTCGCTGAAGACCATCGCCGCTGAAGAGGACTAGCGCTCCAGATGACGACCAGCGTTCTGGATCCGTGCATCGAAGACCGCTCCGCACCTCCGGGAAGAGGATAGAAGATGGTGCCACCCTGGAAGAAGATCTTCGCCGCCTGGGTGAAGACTTTGCTCCGCCTTGACTTCCGGACTTCAGGAACGGTGAGTATTTTGGGGGGTTGGTTGGGTGGGGGATTTACTTTTATTGGGAATTTGTAATTTTTGTAGGTAAAATAGGGGGTGTTTTTATTTTGTGGTGGCTTTTTTGTTTTTTTAGGGCTATTAGATTAGATTTAATTTTTATTATTTTGGATACTTTTGTTTATTATTTTTTGGAATCTTAGTGTTTTTTTGGTAATGTTAGATTTTATTTTTATTTTTTTGTAGTGTTAGGTTTTTTAATTTTGTAATTTAGGTTTTTTTATTTTTAGTTTATTTTATTAAAATAATTATGTTTGGTTTATTTATAGTTTAATCTTATTTCTTATACCTTATTTCAAAGGTAAGTTTTTATTTATTTTAAAATAGTTATATTGTAAATTTAATTTAAAGTATAGGGGATAGTTAGGTTTAGGGGTTAATAGTTTTATTATAGAAGTAGCGATGTGGGGGGCCGATGGTTTAGAGGTTACTAGTTTTATTATAGTAGTAGCGATGTGGGGGGGTTGGTGGTTTAGGGGTTAATAGTTATATTATAGTAGTAGCGATGGGGGGTGGTGGTTTAGGGGTTATTAGCTTTATTATAGTATTAGCGATGTGGGTGGCCGGTGGTATAGGGGTTAATAGGTTTATTTAGGTGTTAGCGATGTGGGGGGGGCGGCGGTTTAAGGGTTAATAGGTCTATTTAGCTATTAACAATGCGGGGGTGGTGGTTTAGGGGTTAATAACTTTATTTAGTGTCGGCGATGTCAGGGGGCTGTGGATTAGGGGTATTTAGACTAGGGGTTTATTTTAGGGTTTTTACATAACTTTCTTTTCCCCATAGACATCAATAGGGAATGCGTTATAGCGATCCCCAATTCCACAATCGCAGGTGTTTCTTTTCTCTCCATTGTTGTCTACAGGGGAAAAACGTGCACGAGCACGTCAAGCCAGGCCTTGGGTTTTGTGTGGTATGGAGCTTATCGCACCATATCACACAACAAAAGAAGGTTTTTCAGTAACTTGTAAAGGCAGCGCTATGGAGAGTGCGATACCGCTATTTCTTTTGCATTATTTACGCACCCGGTTTAGCGCGCAACTTGTAATCTTGGTGAAATTGATTTATTACCAGATGGTCCAAGCACCTTAGGCTCCCTGAGCAATTGCTGTGTTTAAAATGCTGGTGCACGGTGCATACTTAAATACACTTGTGAAACAGCTATAGCTTTTATTACAAACATGTTTGTATATTACAAAAAATTTTCCATTCAAAACTGAAATACATCTATGTAGATTCCTATTTTGGCTGGAATGTCTCTAATTACTTGATAGTCTAAAACAGCTAGTTCTAGAACCACATACCTTTATTTATCAATGCTATCAGTGTATAAGTAAACACATACCTTTATTTATCAATATTATCAGTGTATAAGGAAACACACACCTTTATTTATCAATGTTATCAGTGTATAAGTAAACACATACCTTTATTTATCAATGCTATCAGTGTATAAGGAGGAAACACATAGCTTTATTTATCAATGTTATCAGTGTATAAGAAACACATACCTTTATTTATCAATGTTATCAGTGTATAAGGAGGAAACACATACCTTTATTTATCAATGCTATCAGTGTATAAGGAGGAAACACATACCTTTATTTATCAATGTTATCAGTGTATAAGGAAACACATACCTTTATTTATCAATGCTATCAGTGTATAAGGAGGAAACACGTACCTTTATTTATCAATGTTATCAGTGTATAAGGAAACACATACCTTTATTTATCAATGTTATCAGTGTATAAGGAAACACATACCTTTATTTATCAATGCTATCAGTGTATAAGGAGGAAACACGTACCTTTATTTATCAATGTTATCAGTGTATAAGGAAACACATACCTTTATTTTGCAGTGCTATCAGTGTATAAGGAAACACATACCTTTATTTATCAATGCTATCAGTTTATAAGAAACACATAATTATATTAACCAGGTACAAAGCTATTAAATAGTTAATAACTTTTTAATAGTTACCTAGTTAAAATAATTACAAAATTACCTGTAAAATAAATCCTAACCTAAGTTACAATTAAACCTAACGCTACACTATCAATAAATTAATTAAATACAATACCTACAAATAAATACAATTAAATAAACTAACTAAAGTACAAAAAATAAAAAAATATTTACAAACATTAGAAAAATATTACAACAATTTTAAACTAATTACACCTACTCTAAGCCCCCTAATAAAATAACAAAGCCCCCCAAAATAAAAAAATGCCCTATTCTAAATTAAAAAAGTTCAAAGCTCTTTTACCTTACCAGCCCTGAAAAGGGCCCTTTGCGGGGCATGCCCCAAAGAATTAAGCTCTTTTGCCTGTAAAAAAACACATACAATACCCCCCCCCCCAACATTACAACCCACATACCCCTAATCTAACCCAAACCCCCCTTAAATAAACCTAACACTAAGCCCCTGAAGATCTCCCTACCTTGTCTTCACCACACCGGGTCCCGATCTGTCTAGAAGAGCCTCCAAAATCTTCATCCAAGCCCAAGCGGGGGCTGAAGAGTGACGTCCATCCTCGGGATGAAGTCTGGATCCAAGCGGCGGCTGAAGAAATCCATCATCGGGCTGAAGTCTTGATCCAAGCGGGCGCTGAAGAAGTCCATCATCGGGATGAAGTCTTCTATGAAGCGGTGTCATGATTCCACCTTAAATCCCTTTGTCCACCTTTACTATTCACCTATAAAAGGATATCAGACACACCTGTTTAATGCTTGATTATTGAAGTTGTGTTTCTGAAGAACTTCCTGTTCCTCCGTTTCTACTCTTTCAAGCCTTTAACTAATTTTTGATAATCATCTACGTTGGATCAAGTTTTCACTTTCAAAGTGTATCTCAAGTGATTATATCTTCCAAAACTTACTTCTCCAAGGTATTTATCCCTTGCCGTAATCTATAGTCTGAATCTGTGACGTCATCTCACACGCTGTATCACAGGAGCCGTACAGCACTCACATCTTGCAGCCTCCTCCTCTCTGACCTGTTCAGTGAACGCTGCCTAATCAATAACGCTGCTTCCCAGCTGTGTCTTCGATACATTTCAGTCTCCGATCAGGTACAAACTCCTTCAGCTCATAAACTGTTTTTGCCTCAAGTAAGATCATCTTGTAACTTACAAAGTAAATTTTGTTAATTCAAGTTTACATCTCATATATAGCGGATACATAATTTTTCTATCTTTTTGCTCACCATTTTTGTCTCCTATTTTTCTCTTGTGCGCACAGAGTGTATTATTTTTTGTCACTAATACAGCCTGTCTCTTGTAAGACAAATCTTATTCTGAGTGAGTTTACTTTAAGATTCTTTCTCCTCAGATTTCCCACTCTGTATTATTTTTTATTTACACAAATCATTTTCAATTACTAATATTAAGTTGCTTTATTCCTTGAGTTTAACTTATTCAAAGCTATATTTGTTAAATATTGGAAAAAGCTACAAATCTATTTTTTATTTACCTGGAGACATGACAGAATAATCAAGCCTTAAAAATATATAAAGTTACTCTGAAATATGGATCCTGCAGCAATGGCAAATGAAATAACCAGTTTAAATCAAAAGGTGGAGATATTAGCTCAGGGTTTAACAGAGTTAAAAAATGAAAATAACACTTTGAAAAGTATTATGAATGACTTTATTACACAAAAGGCAGCTGAACACCCTGAACCAAAGATTAACCCACCAAGTGTGTTTGCTGGTGTACGCACTCGCTTCCGTGAATTTCGCAATGCATGCTTACTCATGTTCTCTATGAAACCTAAAACATATTATTCTGATAGAGTAAAAGTATGTACTGTGATCTCATATTTAAGTGGGGAACCCAGATTATGGGCTGACAAATTTTTTGAGACTAATGATCCCATTTTAGGTTCACTGGAAGATTTCTTTAACGCAATGGCTTTATTGTATGAAGACTGAAACACCCAACTCACTGCTGAAAATAACTTAAGAACACTTAAGCAGGGCAAACGGCCAGTTGAGGACTACGTCGCTGAGTTTCAACTGTGGGCTACGGAGTCTCAGTGGAACTCAGTCTCTCTACGCAACCAGTTTCGTCTGGGACTATCAGAACATTTGAAAGATGAGTTATCTCGTATTGAGTTCCCAGACACGCTTGAGTCTCTCATAAAGATCTCTATTTCAATGGATAGGAGATTCAGGGAACGCCGTGCTGAAAAGGTACCACCTGAACCATATCCAAAGAAGTACCATCAACCACATGTACAACAACCATCTTCAAGTCCTGTACCTATGGAAATTGGCACAATTAAGGGTCCTCTAACATACGAAGAAAAACAAAGAAGAAGAAGTTTAAATCTTTGTATGTACTGTGGAAACAAAGACCACACAGTGTCCACTTGTCCAACTCTAATACGCCAGAAGAGGGGTAAGATATTGATAGTTAACCCTCAAATTAATTCTAAAATGATATCACACTTAACCATTTCATTGTCTTTGCAGTGGGATCAACATCTTCTGCTGAATGAGGCCATGATCGATTCAGGGGCGTTTGGCATGTTCATGGATCAAACTTATGTTACAAAAAATAAAATACCCAGAGTGTTAAAGCAATTCCCTATTCTTGTAAAAGTTATTGATGGTTCCACTCATTTGAAAGGTCCAATAACACACCACACTATTCCACTACTCACTACTACAGGCAATGGACATACTGAATATATCACATTCGATATACTACCTAACTCTATCCATCCTATCATTTTAGGATACCCTTGGTTACAGCTGCATAATCCAAGTATTGATTGGGTAAGCAATAATATACAATATACATCTCAGTACTGTACCAATACTTGTTACCCTACAATCTCTATAAACCACATACAACCTCAATTACCCCCAGAATACCTTGAGTTTTCAGATGTGTTTAATCTTAAAGAGGCAGAAAATCTACCACCACATAGGCCATTCGATTGTCCTATAGACACTAAACCTAATACCACCATACCTTTTGGTAAAATATATCCTATGTCTAATAAAGAATTACAATACCTTAGAGAATATCTCGATGAAAATTTAAGAAAAGGGTTTATATCCACTTCCACTTCTCCAGCAGCAGCTGGAATGTTTTTTGTGACCAATAAAGATGGTACTATACGTCCTATTATAGATTACAGGGGTTTAAATGAAATTACAGTAAAAAATCGCTACCCACTTCCACTCATCCCTGAACTCTTAGAAAGATTAACTGATGCTCAAATCTTTACCAAACTAGATTTGAAAGGTGCGTATAATCTCATACGCATAAGGAAAGGGGATGAGTGGAAAACAGCTTTTAAAACTCGTTATGGCTTATATCAGTACAATGTCATGCCTTTTGGCTTGACAAATGCTCCAGCAACTTTTCAGTTTTTTATAAATGAGATATTCAAGGATTTATTAGATATCTGCGTAGTGATATATCTAGATGACATTTTAATTTATTCTAAGAACATAACTGATCACATCAAACACGTACGATGGGTTTTAATGAGGTTAAGAGAGCATCATCTTTATGCTAAATTAGAGAAATGTCAATTCCATGTAAAGACAATCAAATTTCTGGGTTACATCATCTCCCCAACTGGCATAGAAATGGATCCTGACAAAATAAAGGTTGTTTTGGATTGGCCTGTCCCTACCAATTTAAAATCTCTCCAAAAGTTTCTTGGTTTTTCCAATTTTTACAGAAGATTTATTCAGGGGTACTCTTCCATAGTTCAACCCTTAACTAAATTGACAGGAAAAATTAAATTTTGTTGGACTACTGAAGCACAAGAAGCTTTCGAACATTTGAAAAAATGTTTTACTTCAGCTCCCATCTTACAGCTTCCTGATCCAGATGCAGATTTTACCTTAGAAGTTGATGCCTCAAATGTTGGTGTTGGGGCAATTTTGTCTCAACGACGTATTGGATCACAAGTTAACCATCCTGTTGCCTTTTATTCCCGACTCTTGACTCCAGCAGAAAGGAATTACTCTGTGGGTGACCTAGAACTTTTGGCAATAAAAGTTGCCATGGAACATTGGAGGCATATTCTGGAAGGCACATCCAAACCTTTTTTAGTACTTACAGATCACAAGAATCTACAGTACCTAAAGAAAAACAAAACTTTATCTTCACGTCAGGTCCGATGGTCCCTTTTTCTAGATCGCTTTAACTATCTCATCCACTACCGTCCAGGATCAAAAAACACTCAAGCAGACTCTCTATCCAGAACTTTTCAGAATGTACCTGAAAAGGAAGAGGCACAAAATATCATACCCACTCACAGATTCTTAGCCTCTATTACCTCATTCCATTCTGATCTACTACATGCTCAACTCAAAGATTCCACAATCCCTTCAATCTGTACTAAAGATTCAAAGACTGGTTTATATCATTATCACAAACTTCTGTATGTACCACCAACATTAAGAAAACAATTACTTCATCATTTCCATAATCTTCCATTAGCAGGACATCCGGGTATTACTAAAACCCATGAATTGTTGAATAGAGAATATTGGTGGCCGAAAATGAAACAAGATATTTGTAGCCATATCACTGACTGCCAAGTTTGTTCCCGAACCAAACGACCTTCGCTTAAACCATTCGGTTTGTTGACTCCTCTGCCAATACCTGACACTCCTTGGCATATGATATCAATGGATTTCATTGTAGAGTTACCACCTTCGAAGAATTATACCTGTATCCTCGTAGTCGTTGATCACCTTACCCGTAATGGGACATTTCATTCCACTTAAGAAGATACCCTCTGCAACAACCACTGCTACTTGTTTCATTAACCATATCGTAAAATTACATGGTCTACCACTTTCAATAGTTACAGATAGGGGAACTCAGTTCACCTCCAGATTCTGGAGGGAATTGTGTCGTCTATTGAAGATCACCCCCAGATTCACAACAGCTTTTCATCCGCAGTCTAATGGTTTGACAGAACGACTAAATCAAACATTAGAGCAGTATCTTCGGTGTTATATATCTCAAGTTCAAGATGATTGGTCAGACTGGCTACCAATGGCGGAATTCGCTTATAATAATTCGATTAACACTTCTACTAAAATGACACCATTTTTTGCTTCTTATGGTTATCATCCGAGAACAATACCCACTTCTAACATCACCTCATCTTCTCCCTATGCTGTCGAATATATTACTGAACTGAAAAACTCCATACCTTTATTGAAAAAACATCTGGAGACTGCAAAAGATAAACAAAAGTTTTATTTTGACAAGAAACATATACCTCCCCCATCATATAAGCCTGGAGATCGTGTATGGTTATCCACGAAAAATATAAAACTGAAAGTTCCCTGCAAAAAATTGGCAACCCAATTTATAGGTCCCTTCAAAATTGAGAAAATCCTGAATCCTAATGCAGTCGTTCTCCAATTGCCAGCTCATCTACGGATTCATCCTTCCTTCCATGTGTCTCTCTTGAAACCTTATTCTGGTACATTAGATTCACTACCCGGGAATGATTCCTCTGATGCGGATTTGTGTGCAGATCAGTCTGAATTCGAGGTGGAAAAGATCTTGGATTCCCGCAACCGTTGGAGACGGGTTGAATATCTGGTCCGTTGGTTGGGATATGGTCCTGAAGAGGACTCTTGGATTCCTTTACGTGATATTCACGCTCCAGAACTATTACGTGAATTTCATCTTCACAACCCTTCCAAACCTGGGTCTCTGCTCCCAGGAGGTCCGCCTTGAGACGGGGGATCTGTCATGATTCCACCTTAAATCCCTTTGTCCACCTTTACTATTCACCTATAAAAGGATATCAGACACACCTGTTTAATGCTTGATTATTGAAGTTGTGTTTCTGAAGAACTTCCTGTTCCTCCGTTTCTACTCTTTCAAGCCTTTAACTAATTTTTGATAATCATCTACGTTGGATCAAGTTTTCACTTTCAAAGTGTATCTCAAGTGATTATATCTTCCAAAACTTACTTCTCCAAGGTATTTATCCCTTGCCGTAATCTATAGTCTGAATCTCTGACGTCATCTCACACGCTGTATCACAGGAGCCGTACAGCACTCACATCTTGCAGCCTCCTCCTCTCTGACCTGTTCAGTGAACGCTGCCTAATCAATAACGCTGCTTCCCAGCTGTGTCTTCGATACATTTCAGTCTCCGATCAGGTACAAACTCCTTCAGCTCATAAACTGTTTTTGCCTCAAGTAAGATCATCTTGTAACTTACAAAGTAAATTTTGTTAATTCAAGTTTACATCTCATATATAGCGGATACATAATTTTTCTATCTTTTTGCTCACCATTTTTGTCTCCTATTTTTCTCTTGTGCGCACAGAGTGTATTATTTTTTGTCACTAATACAGCCTGTCTCTTGTAAGACAAATCTTATTCTGAGTGAGTTTACTTTAAGATTCTTTCTCCTCAGATTTCCCACTCTGTATTATTTTTTATTTACACAAATCATTTTCAATTACTAATATTAAGTTGCTTTATTCCTTGAGTTTAACTTATTCAAAGCTATATTTGTTAAATATTGGGAAAAAGCTACAAATCTATTTTTTATTTACCTGGAGACATGACAAGCGGCATCTTCAATCTTCTTTCTTCCGGAGCCATCATCTTCCAGCCGACGCGGATCCATCCTCTTCTACCGACGCCTACTCGCCGAATGACGGTTCCTTTAAATGACGTAATCCAAGATAGCGTCCCTCGAATTCCGATTGGCTGATAGGATTCTATCAGCCAATCGGAATTAAGGTAGGAAAATTCTGATTGGCTGATGGAATCAGCCAATCAGATTCAAGTTCAATCCGATTGGCTGATCCGATCAGCCAATCAGATTGAGCTTGCATTCTATTGGCTGATCGGAACAGCCAATAGAATGCGAGCTCAATCTGATTGTCTGATCCGATCAGCCAATCGGATTGAACTTGATTCTGATTGGCTGATTCCATCAGCCAATCAGAATTTTCCTACCTTAATTCCGATTGGCTGATAGGATTCTATCAGCCAATCGGAATTTGAGGGACGCCATCTTGGATGACGTCCCTTAAAGGAACCGTCATTCGTCGGGAAGTCGTCGGTGAAGATGGATGTTCCGCGTCGGCGGGATGAACATGGATCTGGAAGAAAGAAGATTGAAGACCCCGCTTGATAGAAGACTTCAGCCGGATCATGGACATCTTCAGCCCCCCGCTTGGGCTTGGATCAAGACATCGGAGGAGCTCTTCTGGATCGATCGGTGAACCCGGCGTGGTGAAGATAAGGTAGGAAGATCTTCATGGACCTCTTCAGCTCCCGCTTGGATGAAGACTTCAGTCGGATCATGGACATCTTCAGCCCCCCGCTTGGGCTTGGTTCAAGACATCGGAGGAGCTCTTCTGGATCGATCGGTGAACCCGGCGTGGTGAAGATAAGGTAGGAAGATCTTCAGGGGCTTAGTGTTAGGTTTATTTAAGGGGGGTTTGGGTTAGATTAGGGGTATGTGGGTGGTCGGTTGTAATGTTGGGGGGGGGTATTGTATGTTTTTTTTTTACAGGCAAAAGAGCTGAATTCTTTGGGGCATGCCCCGCAAAGGGCCCTTTTCAGGGCTGGTAAGGTAAAAGAGCTTTTCTATTTTAATTTTAGAATAGGGTAGGGCATTTTTTTATTTTGGGGGTCTTTGTTATTTTATTAGGGGGCTTAGAGTAGGTGTAATTAGTTTAACATTGTTGAACATATCCCAATGAAGGGATATAAAAGAGAGCTGATGTTTTTTAAAAAAAAAGAAAACAATATTCAATATAAAACAAGGTAATACACTTTAAATATAGTAGATCAGATCTACCGTATTAGTCCTGTTTAGTGTCCATAAGCTGGTGGTAAATTAAAGGGATATAGATATCCTCCTAATGGGTATGGTGAGTCAGGCTGCTCCTCTTGATCCCAGAGTGTGGAACAACTGTTAAAAAAAGAGTAGAGAGAGGGCGCCACAATAGCGTGATAACGTCTGGAATGCAGGTACAGATAAAAGTAAGTATTATGCTTACCAAATAGTGTGGCACTGTGCTGTGACCAGTGCAAAAGAGCAGGCTAGCACTTAACAGTGGCTAGTACACTGTGGAAGCCAAGCTCCAAAGGCACTTGTCCTGGTTGCAACTTTGTGCATGTCTCCTGTTGTCTGGACTTCAGGTGCTGCAAAGGTGTAATCTTTTGTGTGTTGTTCAGTTGGTATTGATAAACCACAACACAGATAACTTCAAATAAAAATGACTTTTAATACTTATGACGCGTTTCTCAACCTCCAAGGGTTGTTTCATCAGATAAAAAAGTGAAACAACAGGAGACATACACAAAGTTGCAACCAAGACAAGTGCCTTTGGAGCTTGGCTTCCATAGTTTAACATTGTTGTAATATTTTTCTAATGTTTGTAAATATTTTTTTATTTTTTGTAACTTAGTTCTTTTTTATTTTTTGTACTTTAGTTAGTTTATTTCATTGTATTTATTTGTAGGTATTGTATTTAATTTATTTATTGATAGTGTAGTGTTAGGTTTAATTGTAACTTAGGTTAGGATTTATTTTACAGGTAATTTTGTAATTATTTTAACTAGGTAACTATTAAATAGTTCTTAACTATTTAATAGCTATTGTACCTGGTTAAAATAAATACAAAGTTGCCTGTAAAATAAATATTAATCCTAAAATAGCTACAATATAATTATAATTTATATTGTAGCTATATTAGGGTTTATTTTACAGGTAAGTATTTAGCTTTAAATAGGAATAATTTATTTAATAAGAGTTAATTTATTTCGTTAAATTAAAATTATATTTAACTTAGGGGGGTGTTAGGGGGGTGTTAGGGTTAGACTTAGCTTTAGGGGTTAATACATTTATTATAGTAGAGGTGAGATCCGGTCGGCAGATTAGGGGTTAATTATTGTAGGTAGGTGGAGGCGACGTTGGGGGCGGCAGATTAGGGGTTAATAAATATAATATAGGGGTCGGCGGTGTTAGGAGCAGCAGATTAGGGGTACATAGGTATAATGTAGGTTGCGGCAGTGTACGGAGCGGCAGATTAGGGGTTAATAATAATATGCAGGTGTCAGCGATAGCAGGGGCAGCAGATTAGGGGTTAATAAATATAATATAGGGGTCGGCGATGTTAGGGGCAGCAGATTAGGGGTACATAGGGATAATGTAGGTTGCGGCGGTGTACGGAGCGGCAGATTAGGGGTTAATAATAATATGCAGGGGTCAGCGATAGCGGGGGCAGCAGATTAGGGGTTAATAAGTGTAAGGCTAGGGGTGTTTAGAGTCGGGGTACATTTTAGGGTGTTAGGTGCAGACATAAGAAGTGTTTCCCCATAGTAAACAATGGGGCTGCGTTAGGAGCTGAACGCTGCTTTTTTGCAGGTGTTAGGTTTTTTTTCAGCTCAAACAGCCCCATTGTTTCCTATGGGGAATCGTGCACGAGCACGTTTTTGAAGCTGGCCGCGTCCGTAAGCAACGCTGGTATTAAGAGTTGCAGTGGCGGTAAATATGCTCTACGTTCCCTTTTTGGAGCCTAACGCAGCCATTCTGTGAACTCTAAATACCAGCGGTATTTAAAAGGTGCGGGAGAAAAAAAGCCAGCGTAGCTAACGCACCCCTTTTGCCGCAGAACTCTAAATCTAGCCGTCAGTTTCCTTACTTGTAATAAAATCTTAGCTAAGTGTTGGGATGTTTAATAGAATATGAAAGTGCAGCATAGACTGAGGATAAATCAAGGTAATTAATACTGCTGATCCTATCTCTCACATATCTAAGTTCTTGTGTTATAGTACAGACCGAGCATCTGCTTGCGTGACCACTTGTGCACCGTAATATATAGCTAACTTATCTTTCCTTCCTGACACCTGCTTTAGCAAACATTTTCGTGTTGCTTTAGTGACTCCTGAAATAACATAACGGTAACCTAGAGTTTATTATATAAAGAAATAGTATTTACTAATCTGAAGTGTAAAACACTGCATTGAAACCGGTTTAGAACTGTGTGGCTTGTTTTAGTAGCTGTGCGACAGACCCCCACATAAACCATAAAGCTATTACATGCAAAAATCTACAGTGATAAAAAAGCTGTCTACTTCATCACATCACTGCTCTAAAACAAATGAAGTGATTGAGGCTAGCTAGTATGAGTGGATGTTACGCGCAGTCACTACTGACAGAAATCCCTATTGGGTCCAGAGCAAGAACGCCATCTTGATTATTATGCACGTGAACTCTGACCCCGGATTTACTGCAACAGCCAACCAGCTTGAGCTCCAGCTCCGCTCTTGCCTCTGGGCCAGCCTCAATCACTTCAGGTGTTTTAGAGCAGTGATGTGACGAAGTAGACGGCTTTTTTATCACAAAAGAAGTCCGCCAAAGTGCAGGTAAAAATTCTACTTTTATTGAGGTATTAAAAGTAGTAAGGATGCTACAAGGATCCACCAACATCAACAAGGTAACAGGAAACAGTGAAGCCTGGATGGGCTTACGCGTTTCGGCTAACAATGCATAGTCATAGCCTAACACCCAAGTACAGCTGAAGCCTTTTAAAAGGAATACATCAAATATTATTGGCTAAAATATTTAAAGGAATACTAACAAGAATCCTGTGTTTTAACAAATAATTTGACAGTTGATAACAGTAAATTGCTATATATATATATAAACACTATGTTGATGGTATTTTATGCACAAATTGCCGAGACATTACTACAAAATGTATATTTGTATGCATGCATATATGAAATAAAATTAATAACAGATTAGGAGCCAGAGCTGGAAAAAAATATTATTAGGTTTGAACATATATAAAAATACGAACATAAATAACGTTGTGAATAAACACACACGTGATGGTAAGTCAAACCCCAGGTGAAAAGATGCATTAAATGCAGCAAAATGGTTGTTACTGTTACTTTTTGTAACTACTGGAAATTTCTTGTTTCGCCCAGTTATGAACCACCATATTAAAATAAAAGCTATATATATATGTACGTATATAATATTTAATAGGTTATACATATGAATAACAAACCCAGTACAAATAAAAAAGCGAAAAAAATCGCAAAAATAGAGAGAAGGATAAACATTAAAACAATATTAGATCAAAACCATTGTTGTTTTTTTTTTTTTTTTTTTTTTTCAGTAACACATGGAGAAATATGTCCACAATTTGAAAGACAAATCTCCTATGACGGCAGCTAAAAATAGGGAGAGAAACAAAAACAAATATTGCCCTGAAAGTTTTACTACACAATCAGGGGAACAGTCAGTCTCGAGCTTAGAAACTCAATTAATTATTTCTCAGATGTCGAATTTAATGCTACCACAATTCGAAAATATAAGGAAAGACATCTCAGAGATATCTACTGATTTAAAACAGTTTAATGCAAGAATGGTAGAGGCTGACAATAGAATCTCCAATTTGGAGGATTAATTATGCGAGAAAGAAACAACTATTAAATGCTAGTATCACAAACCAATAAGCTACAGGAAAGGTTAGACTCACTGGAAGATAGGGCAAGACAGAACAATATTAGAATACTTGGTGTTCCAGAGAAATATTTAAATAATGATTTAGAGAAATTAGTATCGAAAGAAATCCCAAAACATCTACAAATGCTATTAACAAGAGAAATAATAGTGGAGAGAGCCCATAGGATTGGCATCAGAAATACCAAAGTGCAGACTAGGTCTTTAGATAGAAGTTATCCCAGACCAGTTATAGCAAAACTCTTAAATGATCAAGATAAGGTAGAAATTATGAAAGCATATAAAAAATTGAAAGAACCCCTAGTACTTGATGATTTGAAAATACTGATATTTCAGGATTTCTCAATATAGACAGCAACTAAGAGAGAGTATGTCTCAGATCTGTAGTCAAATTATTCCGAGAGGATTAAAAGCATATGTAGTTTACCCTGCTATTGTAAACTTTTAACGCCGTTATGCCATTCTATTCCGTCATAATTACACTGGGCTTTAGAGCCGTTATGACGGAATAGAATGTCATAGCCAACGGCCGTCCTGAAGCCTTCTGCGTTTCCTGGATTTGATCGCGGTCTGGAGGCCGTTCCTAGGGTTTAAAGGGATGCCCCCCCAGACCCGATCCAATAATTGAAATCTCGTGATCGTGAGCACAATTGCGTGATTTCAATTTGTCTACATCAGAACAGTTGTCCTAAATTTGTACCTTTTAAAAAAAAAAAATCCTTTTTTTTGTTGTTGTTGTTTCTTCTCTTACTCCTCTCTGATGCTATCCAAGCGCCCCTCTCTCTGTACATAACAGTTTAGTAAGCTGATGAGCAGTGCAGTGACATTAACATCTTGGAACGTGGCGGGCATCACCTCACCAATAAAAAGGAAAGTAATTATTAAACATTTAAAAAAATCTTAATACTGACATAGCTCTTCTACAAGAAATAAGATTAAAAGAAAAGGAAATCTGTAAATTAAAAAGCAACTGGATTGGGGGACACCCTGCTCCAGGCGACAGAAAGGGGTTGCCATATTAATTAGTAAAAATTTGGAATATAAAATTCTGGAAACGGTTTTAGATGTAAATTCAAGATTCTTAATCTTGAAATTAGAAATAAAGGGTTCAGTTCTGGTAATATGCAATATCTATGGCCCAAATTAACTTGATCTGGAATTCTGGTCCAGAATTCAAGCACGGCTAATAGAGTATAATTTACAGGGAGTGCAGAATTATTAGGCAAGTTGTATTTTTGAGGATTAATTTTATTATTGAACAACAACCATGTTCTCAATGAACCCAAAAAACTCATTAATATCAAAGCTGAATATTTTTGGAAGTAGTTTTTAGTTTGTTTTTAGTTTTAGCTATTTTAGGGGGATATCTGTGTGTGCAGGTGACTATTACTGTGCATAATTATTAGGCAACTTAACAAAAAACAAATATATACCCATTTCAATTATTTATTTTTACCAGTGAAACCAATATAACATCTCAACATTCACAAATATACATTTCTGACATTCAAAAACAAAACAAAAACAAATCAGTGACCAATATAGCCACCTTTCTTTGCAAGGACACTCAAAAGCCTGCCATCCATGGATTCTGTCAGTGTTTTGATCTGTTCACCATCAACATTGCGTGCAGCAGCAACCACAGCCTCCCAGACACTGTTCAGAGAGGTGTACTGTTTTCCCTCCTTGTAAATCTTACATTTGATGATGGACCACAGGTTCTCAATGGGGTTCAGATCAGGTGAACAAGGAGGCCATGTCATTAGATTTTCTTCTTTTATACCCTTTCTTGCCAGCCACGCTGTGGAGTACTTGGACGCGTGTAATGGAGCATTGTCCTGCATGAAAATCATGTTTTTCTTGAAGGATGCAGACTTCTTCCTGTACCACTGCTTGAAGAAGGTGTCTTCCAGAAACTGGCAGTAGGACTGGGAGTTAAGCTTGACTCCATCCTCAACCCGAAAAGGCCCCACAAGCTCATCTTTGATGATACCAGCCCAAACCAGTACTCCACCTCCACCTTGCTGGCGTCTGAGTCGGACTGGAGCTCTCTGCCCTTTACCAATCCAGCCACGGGCCCATCCATCTGGCCCATCAAGACTCACTCTCATTTCATCAGTCCATAAAACCTTAGAAAAATCAGTCTTGAGATATTTCTTGGCCCAGTCTTGACGTTTCAGCTTGTGTGTCTTGTTCAGTGGTGGTCGTCTTTCAGCCTTTCTTACCTTGGCCATGTCTCTGAGTATTGCACACCTTGTGCTTTTGGGCACTCCAGTGATGTTGCAGCTCTGAAATATGGCCAAACTGGTGGCAAGTGGCATCTTGGCAGCTGCACGCTTGACTTTTCTCAGTTCATGGGCAGTTATTTTGCGCCTTGGTTTTTCCACACGCTTCTTGCGACCCTGTTGACTATTTTGAATGAAACGCTTGATTGTTCGATGATCACGCTTCAGAAGCTTTGCAATTTTAAGAGTGCTGCATCCCTCTGCAAGATATCTCACTATTTTTGACTTTTCTGAGCCTGTCAAGTCCTTCTTTTGACCCATTTTGCCAAAGGAAAGAAAGTTGCCTAATAATTATGCACACCTGATATAGGGTGTTGATGTCATTAGACCACACCCCTTCTCATTACAGAGATGCACATCACCTAATATGCTTAATTGGTAGTAGGCTTTCGAGCCTATACAGCTTGGAGTGAGACAACATGCATAAAGAGGATGATGTGGTCAAAATACTCATTTGCCTAATAATTCTGCACTCCCTGTAGTAGTAGCAGGGGATTTTAATTTAACCCAGCAATTCCCGATAGATAAAGTACCCAAAACAGAAGATTTGATAATAGGCTTAAAAAGGAAGGGAAATTATTTAGAAGGCATATACTTGTCTATATAAGATTCTTCTCATTGTCGAGAATAGATATATTCTTGATCTCCAAATTATTAATGAAAAATGAGATAATGGCAGACATTACCAACATTAACATATAACATTTTAATATATCCCACATTACTATTTTTACTTCTCTTAGGTCTCAGCAAGTAGTATGTATATCATTATTACATGGTGGTCTAGGGGTTTACTCCCTGCCCTTAGACCCATAGATTGAGAGTTCGATCCTCAACAAGTTTTCATTTTAAAATTTAACTTATAAAACATTTCTTGTCAATTAGATACACATTTTATATTTAGCTCTCAGTATACACTTTGGGTTCTTTTTGTATATTGGTTAGTTTAGCAGTTATTTATCCTATCTCCAATTCTTATATTTTGTATATCTTTAGTTTCAGTTAGATAGAATTACCTATGTATTTTTCCACTTATAATTGCATGTTTACTTAGGGTAATATTAATGTAGGGGTGTTTTTTCCCCTTCCAGTTAAGTGAGTGTTAGAGCAGAGGGTTAAATTAACGATTCAAATCAGCTGTTTTTAATTAGTTTTATCCAATGGCTGTGCAACTGGGTAAATAAAACTCAGGGCTGGGTATGCTTTAGTTAAGCTATGATTACGGCTTAGGCTGAAACGCGTATGCTTGTTATGCACAGCTGATTTTTTTGAACTGTACACTGTTGTGTGTAATTTTAAGGTGGAGTGACTTGTATTTTAATACCCACTTGGGTGAAAATAAATGCTATGTTTTAAGCACCAGCGGATCGGCTCAGCTTCTCTGATTTTTCTCTAAATTATTTAGAAGGCATATACTTGTCTATATAAGATATTCTTCTCATTGTCCAGAATAGATATATTCTTGATCTCCGAATTATTAATGAAAAATGAGATAATGGCAGACATTAAAGAATTTAAGTTATCAGATCATGCGCCAATCACATTAAAAATATTAACAGCAGTGGGAAATCAAGGCAAAATTAAATACTTTTTCCCCCCAAATATATGAAAGGGAATAGTACATTAAGAACTTGGCTTAAAACAAAATGGAAGGAATTTTTAGAATATAATATAGAATATTGGGACAAGATTGAAATCCTGTGGGAAACAGCAAAGACTGTTTTAAGGGGAGAGATAATTAGTTTTATGACCCGGTTTAAAAGAAAAAAGAAAAAGGTAAGGCTAGAGAGGTGCAGTTAGCCAACTAATTAATAAATATGAATAATAGGTATCTTCAAGAGACATCTAAAAGCAACTGGCAAAAATATATTAATACGAAATGAGAGAGGGATGCATTCTTGTTACAAAATGCATATAGAGAAGACTTGAAAAATAAAGCTAATTTTATGATATACGGAAATAAGACGGGTAAATATCTTGCTAATCTTACTAGGTCTTTAAAAAAGTCAAGTCAAGTGGATGCTATAAGACAGGAAAAGACTAGGCACTAGGGTGACAAATCTGGATGAGATTTCTCAAATCTTCCATAATAAGTTTCAAGACTTCTACACTGGTAGGGGAATCAATGAAAGGAATAAAAAAAGTTTTTGGAAAATATAGTTCTGCCAAGAATAAATAGTGAAGAACTGGAAAACGTGAATAAAGCTATTACTGAGGAAGAAGTAGAAATGGAGATCAAGAAAGCGGCAGACAATAAGTTGCCAGCCCAGGACCAGATCAATTACCAGCAGAACTCTCTAAAATTTTGTGTGAAGATTTTGTACCTGTTTTAACAAAGCTTTTTAATTCTTACTATATTAAGAATATTCCAGTTTCTAAAAATTTTACAAAAGCAATTACTGTATTAGTCTTAAAAAAAGGAAAAGATTCAGAGTTAACAGATTCTTATAGACCAATCTCGCTACTGAACCTGGACTATAAGATATTTGCCAGAATAATAGCAGATAGACTTAAAATGGTGATAAATAATTTAATTAACCCAAATCAAACAGGTTTTATGAATGGAAGAACATCAACTTTAAATATTAGGAGGACATGTTTAATTTTAGAATATTTCTGGAATTTAAAAGAACAAGAGGAGAAAGAGAATCTAGATGATGCGGCTTTAATAACTATTGATGCTGAAAAAGCTTTCGATACAGTTCAATGGGATCATCTGTATATGGTGCTATCTAGATTTGTTTTTTCAGGACATTTAGTAAAGTATATTAAAGCCATATATAATAGCCTGATTTCTTCGATATTAGTTAATGGAAAGATGTCACCTGAGATTATATTAGGAGGAACAAGACAGGGTTGTCCCCTATCCCCTTTATGGTTTAATCTAGCTATCGAACCGCTTGCTCTCAAACTATATCAGATTCTGCAGGGGATTTTTTTGCAATACAGTTGAAACAAAAATATTGCTCTACGCTTATGATGTTCTTCTATTTATAAGAAATACAAAGAGAAATATACCCCTGCTAACTCACTATCTAAATAAATATAGTTCATTTACAGGCTATAAAGTAAATATGTCCAAGTCTGAGTTGATGTGGCTAAGGAAAATCAATGATTCTCCAAAAAAAACAACTATATTTAGAGAAGTAAATACAAATTTATATTTGGATATATGGCTGAATAAGAACCCTTACAAATGGTATGAAAAATGGGAAAATCAATCTAGTTAAAATGATATTATTCCCGAAGATCTTATATAAACTTCAAAATGTGCCTTTTGTAATTAAAAGAAAAGATAGAGGGCTAATATCTTTTTTTGGGGGGGGGGGAAAAGAGAATTAGATTTTCACTAAGCAAATTAACTCAATTAAAGAGCTTGGGAGGCTTTGCACTTCCCTCTCTACAGAATTATAATATTTCTTGTTTAATCAAAATAGTGGCGGTATGGTTGGTGGAGGCAGAACATTTTACAGATAGAGAACTGGAAGAGATAATGGTAAAACCTTATTCAATTAAAGCTCTACTGCATATAGATACTAGATTACTTCCTAAGGAATGTAAAAACATTAAAACGATTACCACAGTAATAATAGCTTGGTAAACCTTCTGTAAAAAAGTGGGGATATGTTATGAATTTTCTAAATACTGTACTATAACAAGGAATCCACTATTTTTAGAAGGATTGAAAGCTGAAGTACTTTATAGGTGGGGAAGAGTAGGTCTTATATATATTTGCCAAGCCCTAGAGCAAGGTGAAGGCAGGAGGAGAAAATGTCAGGGGTTTTTCCCTGCTTTGTTTGCCATGTGCTGCTGGCAGCCTTTTTACTAACCTCGCTTGCTGACTCTGGTGCATAGTGTGTGATGCAGCTCATTTCCTGCATGCCATTTTATGGCCAGACTGGTGTACATCATCCATGTGAGACAGGTTGCAGTCTCAGAATTGTGATGTCATTACTAATTATTTAAAGGGCCTCTGTTTAGTATGCTTTGCCCTTGCATTGTCTCAGACCTGTTTGTGAGTTCCAGTTCCTGTGTATTACCTGGCTGTCTCCCTCCTGGTTCCTGATCCCTGGCTTGTTCCTGCTGTTCTCCGTGTTCCTGATTGCGGCTCTTCTGACTATTCGATTTGGCTCCTGACTTGGCTCGTCTGACTACCAGCTCTGGTTTTGACTCCTGGCTTGTTGTTTGACTTGTGGACTTTTTATTATTTTTTGCTATTAATAAAGGTGTGATTATTTTTGCACTTCTTGTCTCAGTCTGATTCCTGGCACCCTGACATTATGCAAGGGCCATGAATCTTGATGGTGCTAATAATCCACCTTTACCTACCATAATTTCCAGGATGGATGAACAGGATCACCGCTTGGATCAATTTGCACTAGCCCTGCAAACCCTGCTGACTCGCACTGCACATTTGGACCAAAGTGTCCCGCAAGTTATGGCTGCTCTTGTTTCCGCTGCTGCACCTAGTCCTACCAGGAGCATGTCCGGTTCTGCACCTCTACCTCAGCGATATGGAGGTGATCCTATTCAGTGCAGAGGGTTTTTGAACCAGGTGGACATTTACTTTGAGATGTTACCTCAGGCGTTTCTCTCTGACAGAGCGAAGGTGTGATTTCTCATCTCGTTACTCTCTGACACAGCTCTTGCCTGGTCTAATCCCTTGTGGGAGACTAATAAACCTTAATTACCCTGAATTTGTGGCCTCCTATCGAAGGGTATTTGATGTTCGGCTCGCTCTTCCTCTGCTGCTAAACAACTCATGTCCATTCAACAAGGTACAAGATCTGTTGCTCAGTATGCCATTGAGTTCCGTACACTTGCCGCAGAGGTAGGTTGGAACAATGAAGCCCTTGTTGCCGCCTTCTTTCATGAGCTCTCTGATGTGATTAAAGACGAAGTTGCTCCCAGAGATTTACCAGAGGATCTCAAGGCATTGGTGTCTTTTTTATCCTAATTGACATCAGACGCTTTCAAGGAGCGCTTGCCGAAGCCTTCTGTTCCGTTGTCTCCTACGTGTTCATTCCCACCCATGCCTCCCTCTCCTCCCATGCCTCCTGGTCCCGAGTCACCAGTTACTGCTGAGCCGATGCAGTTGGGATTCACGCATCTCTCCACGGCGGAGAGGGCCTTTAGGAGGAGGGAGGGGCTCTGCCTCCATTGTGGGTTACAGGGCCACCTTTTGAAGTCTTGTCCTGCACGGCCGGAGAAACGCTCACACCTAAGGTCCTGTCGGGGGCAGACCTTGGGTGGTTTATCCTCATCCCCGGAACTGCTAAAGGAGAAACCTTTGGTCACGGTTGTCCTTTCCTGGGTGTACTCCTCCATAGTCACCCAGGCTCTTGTTGACTCCGGTGCTGTGGGCTATTTTTTATTGACGGTGCTTTTGTATCAAAGCACTCCATTCTTGTTTTGCCTTGGCCCGTTCTGCTTGCTATTGAGGCCATTGATGGCAGGCCCCTTCAGCGCGCACTCGTTACTCACAAAACCGCTCTGTTATCCATGGCTGTTGGGGCTCTCCATTTTGAAACCCTCCAGTTCCAAGTCATACATTCTTCGCATTTTCCAGTTGTTCTGGGTTATCCCTGGCTCCAAAAGCACAATCCCAGTCTCGACTGGAGCAGGTACAAAATTTTGTCGTGGTCTCCGCAATGTATTTCCACTTGTCTTCGGAAATCAGTTAAAGTCTTGTGCACTTCGTCGGTATCTCAATTGCCAGAGGAGTATTTTGAGTTCCTAGACGTTTTTGACAAGGTGCGTGCCAGTATGTTGCCTCCTCATCGGTCTTACGATTGTGCCATAGACCTGCAACCTGGAGCCATTCCTCCTCGTGCCGGGTTTACCCTCTGTCTTTTGCAGAGAATTGTGCTATGGAGGAGTATGTTTGCTGATGCTCTGTTTCGGGGGATCATCCGCAAATCCTGCTCTCCTGCAGGGGCTGGTTTCTTCTTAGGGAGCTACGGTCTTTTCTAAACTTTATTTGAGAGGAGCGTACAATCTCGTTAGGATCAAGGAGGGCCACGAATGGCAAACAGCATTTAACACCAGGAGCGGGCATTATGGGTATCTTGTAATGTCCTTTGGCCTATGTAATGCTCCTGCTGTTTTCCAGGAATTTATTAATGATGTCCTACGAGATATGTTGCAAAAGTGTGTTGTAGTGTATTTAGACGATATCCTCATACACTCACCCACACTTGAGGCTCATCGTTCTGATGTTACACAGGTTCTTCAGAGACTACGTGAGAATGGCCTGTTCTGTAAACTCGAGAAATGTGAGTTCCATCAGAATCAAGTAACCTTTCTAGGTTATGTTATCTCCGTTGCAGGGTTCTCCATGGATCCTGACAAGTTGTCTGCAGTTCTGCAGTGGCCTCGCCCAGTTGGTCTTCAGTCTATTCAATGTTTTTTGGGGTTCACCAATTACTATAGAAAGTTTATTAAAAACCTTTCTTCCTTGGTCAAACCCTATCACAGACATGACCCGTAAAGAGAATGATCCACTCCATTGGTCACCTACTGCCATTAAGGCCTTTGATAGTCTTAAGACTGCCTTTGCTGCCGCTCCAGTTCTGGCTCATCCTAACCCTGTCCTGCCTTTCGTTCTTGAGGTCGATGCGTCTGAGACTGGAATAGGTGCCCTCTTGTCTCAACGTCCTACACCTGATGGTTCCTTGCATCCGTGCGGTTTCTTCTCTAAGAAATTGTCTCCAGCAGAGTGCAATTATGAAATTGGTGACAGGGAATTACTGGCCATCATTTTGGCACTCAAGGAATGGAGGCATCTTCTCGAGGGTACAAGCGTACCAGTGCTCATTTTTACTGACCACAAGAACTTAACTTATCTATCTGAAGCAAAATATTTGTTGCCCCGACAGGCCAGATGGGCACTATTTTTGTCTCGGTTTAATTATGTGGTCTCTTACCTGCCTGGTAGTAAAAATGTTAGGGCTGATGCCCTCTCTCAACAATTTTCACCTCTGTCCAAGTAAGAGTCTGTACCTACTCCAGTTATACCTCCTGACCATATTTTGGCTACCATACATACTAATTTGAATTATCCCTTGGGGGAGGAGATCCTGGCTGCAGAAAACAATGCACCTCCTGAGAAACCTAGTGGTAAGTGTTTTGTTCCTGAGAATCTTCGACTAAACTTTACCACTATCATAAAGCCGCAGGTCACCCAGGCAAGAACCAAATGATTTGGTCTGTCACTCAACAATTCTGGTGGCCAGGTCTTCGTTCGGATGTTACTGCATATGTTGCCTCCTGTTATCCCCTTTCATGGTGAATTATGGGTTTCAACCATCCTTGTTGCCCGATTCATTCATGTCTCAGGGTATTCTGGCTTTGGAGGAGCATCTCCGGCAAATCCGTTACACGTGGGTGCAGATTCAGGATTGCCTTCATCGTTCTATGCAGCGCCAAAAGTTCCAGGTTGATCGTAGGCGTGTGCCCACGCCTTCCTACCAGGTTGGTGAGAGAGATGGGCTGTCCTCCCACAACTTGAACCTTTGTGTGCCTTCCAATAAACTGGCTCCCCGTTATGTTTGTCCTTTTTGAATACTCCGACGGGTCAATCCTGTGCCCTAGGCTCTTGACCTTTCTCCTGCAATGCACATCTCCAATGTCTCCCTCTTGAAACCATTGGTTTGTAATCAGTTTACCACTGTGTTGCCTCGTCCCCATCCTATCTTTGTTGACAGCCATGAAGAATGTAAGGTCAGCAGCATTATTGACTCTCGTGTGTCCAGGGGTCGCGTACAGTATTTGGTTCACTGGAGGGGTCTGGAGGAGCGTTCATGGGTTCCCTGCTCTGATGTTCATGCTCCCACCCTCCTCCATGCCTTCCATGCTCGTTTCCCCAATAAGTCTTTTGTCCTCCCGCGGGGGAGGGGTCATTGAGGGGAGGGTACTGTCAGGGGTTTTCCCCTGCTTTGTTTGCCATGTGTTACTGGCAGCCATTTTACTCACCTCTCTTGCTGACTCTGGTGCATAGTGTGTGATGCTGATCATTTCCTGCACGCCCTTTTATGGCCAGACTGGTGTATATCATCCGTGTGAGACAGGTTGCAGTCTCAGAATTGTGTCATCACTTATTATTTAAAGGGCCTCTGTTCAGTATTCTTTGCCCTTGCATTGTCTCAGACCTGTTTGTGAGTTCCAGTTCCTGTGTATTATACCTGGCTGTCTGATGTCTCTACTGGTTCCTGATCCTTGGCTTGTTCCTAACTCTGCTGTTCTCCTTGTTCCTGATTCCGGCTCGTCTGACTATTCGTTTTGGCTCCTGACTGGGCTTGTCTGACTACCAGCTCTGGTTTTGACTCCTGGCTTGTTATGTGACTTGTGGACTTTTTATTATTTTTTGCTATTAATAAAGGTGTGATTATTTTTGCACTTCTCGTCTTAGTCTGATTCTTGGCACCCTGACAGGACGAAATGATTTGAAGAGCTGAAAAGAGAATTTGGATTATTGAATAAAGATTTCTTCGCATATCTACAGCTCAGGCATTAGTTAAATAATTCTTTTAGAGTTTCTAAGGGAGAGAAGAGCTGTGGCAAAATAGAGGATTGCTTGGGTCTATGCAAAGCGGGGAACCATTCGATAAAGAAATGGTATCAATGTATTATGAGGAAAGAAGGGAGTTTAGGTATGAATCATCTAGTTCTAAAATGGCACCTTAAAGAAATGCATGATGTGAACACAAAGCTGATTCAGAATAGTCTAGTTAGCGTACAAGAGGCATCTAAAGCAACTAATTTTAGAGAAGCACACCTGAATATTCTGCATCAGGTTTATCTTATGCCGTCGCTTTTACATAGATGGACTGCAGAAAGATCAGACAAATGTAATAAATGCCAATATCCCTCTGCTGAGATGTTGCACTATTTCTGGCATTGTCCTAAAATTAAACAATTCTGGATGAGGGTAAATGATTGGATACAGAAAATAATATCTGAAAATATACAAATCCGATTAGAAACAGTCATATTTCTGTTGCCGAAGAACAATAGATATAGAAATAGAGAATTTATTAACTTCGCAATCCTTATAGGAAGGAGTCTAATTCTCAAGAAATTGATTGAAAGAAAGAGCCCAACTATTGCAGAATTTTGTAATAATGTATATAACTATATGATTATCGAACAATGTGCGGTAGATCTAGATAAAGTGCACAATATTTCTCGGTTCCTCCAGAAATGGAGTGAGTTGATTAAAACATACCCAGAGGATCTTCAAAAGAAGTTAATATGGCCCTTTAATATTCTGTGCATGTTAGTGAAATGATGCTGAGGGGTGAAATATCTGCAAATATTAACACAAGGTAGAGGATAATATGGGGATGGATAGATGTAGAGAGTAATTAAGGTTATATAAACCGATTGCGAGCAATATGTTACTCCATGCAAAGAGCTGCCATCCTAGACATGTCCCTTATGCCATAGCCAAAGGTCAATTTGTAAGGATCAGGTGAAATTGTTCCAATAATATTACATACAAACAGGAAGCAAGTTTGCTAACTGGAAGACTAAAAGAAAGAGGCTATAATAAAGCTGGTATAGCTAAAGCTAAAAAGGAGGTTGAAAGTGTAGGAAGAAAGTTTTTTTGAAGGATTCTTGCAAAAGAGACAAAACCCATAAAGGGTTAACATTTGTTACGAGTTACAGTACGCAGTACAATGAGATCTGCAAGATAGTACGCAAGCACTTCAACACATTATATGCTGATGATAGGCTTGTATATGTTGTTAAACAAGGCTTCAGATGTTCCTACAGACGTGGCAAGTCGATAGGAAATGTGGTTTCTCCTTTGAAATTGCCTCAGATTTCAAACAGACAGAGCTCATGGCTAGCCCACAATGGGATGTTTCGATGTGGACATAAAAAATTTAAGCCTTGTGATAAAGTGCTTATAACTAATAGTTTCCAATCTATGGTCACAAGGGAATTTTTTGAAATTTTTGGATATTTGAATTGTACGTGTTACTATGTAGTTTATTTCATGACATGTGTACAGTGCAATCTACAATATGTAGGATTAACGACACGTGATGTTCGTTCATGGATACGAGAATTTTTTTTTAGCAATTAATGTTGGTACTTCTACTGCTCCTATTGTACAACATTTTGTACGTTGTCATGATAAACATCTCTCTTCTTTCAGGTGGAAGATTATTGAACAGGTTCACAAACCCAGGAGAGGGGGTGATGGAGAGCGTCTACTTGGAAAGAGAGAGATGTTTTGGATATGTTGCCATTTGGCTTGAATTCTGAATACGATCTAGTTAATTATTGGGTGTCATCACTCCAAGCCTCAATTCATAAAAACACATTGTTATTGATACCTATTACCTTGATATCACATTGGAGCAATGATAATAAACAGTAGGTCCTTGTGCTGGTTAATAATTATACATCCATGCCATATACATATAGCTAGGATTTAGCATTATATATTAAGCACATAGCTGTAATATGTGACGATGCTAGGTGGAACTCAGCTGCAGATATATCAGGAGATAGTATATGTATCACTTTCTCAGATAAGCACCCTATGATTACAAGAGATACTCAATTGGGAGACAGTGAGTTTATCTGTTATCACAAAAGTGAGTGTCTTGAGCTGTTATCAAATTCGACTTGACTTAGTTATCCATACCTCCAGAATGTACAGCTTTTATATTGACTGTCAGGTCACAAATATGTTTTTAGACACTGATGTTTTAGAAGCTCGTAGTGCACAATCAATTCAGACAGTTGTAGAGCATAATATTGTAACAGCTTATGTATATATATTGTTGCAAGTGCCTTATTTAACTTGAGCTGAACTATGTTTGTAGAATTGATACATTGAAGAGTGAAGATTACTTACACTCTATAGTACAGCCTCAGCTGTTTGCAGAGCGGCTGTTGGATTCAAATGTCCGGAGTGGGAGGAGTTTTACTCCAAAGTCGTTGCCGTAGCTCAAACAGGTGAGAGACTCAGCCAAAGGAATATTCTGATTACAGAGACACTGTATGCGAGATTCAGGTTGGATTAACCTCAGATGATAATTTTTATCTTCAGTGTATGATCCGGAATTGTGAGGAGGGTCAGCAGTTGATAGCGGTCTGTATCAGCACTGAATATCAGCGGTGTTAGGAAACAGAACGCTACAGCAGGCTGGTTTGCGAGTGTGAGCTCTGGTTCCTTGAATAGGGTTTTAGTTTTTTAGCTTGTCTCCAAATTCGGAGTGAAAGTAATCCAGGAGGGATAGCTTAGGTAGAGTAGCAGCTAGTAGCTTGATACACAGAATACTAAGCGCGGAATGCTGAAAGTTCAGCCTACTAAAAGGAATTGTGGGTGGGATCATGTGTTCAAGATTTAAAGGTACATGTTGTAATACCAGATCATGACATGACCCCCTCATCAAGCAAGTTGTTCCACAGCTTGAGGCTTCGGAAGATCTGGGTTCCGTCGATGGAAAAGTGAAACCAATCATTGGGCGTTGAGGTTAGAGGCTGGCTCCCAGGTATCCTCTTCGGAGGAGTAATTTTTCCAGTGGACTAGATATTGCAATTCCCCACCACAAAGCCAAGAATCAAGCAGCAAATGAACCTCATAAGTGTGCAGGAGGTGGAAGAACAGAGTGGGGCATCCGGGGACGTAAGTAAGGTTTCAAAAGAGAGACGTGAAAAGTTGGGTGAATCTTCATGGTGGGAGGCAAGTCCAACGTGACGGCGTTTTTGTTGACAATTTTCTTAATAGTGAAAGGACCCACAAACCGTGTTGCAAGTTTCTTACTCGGAATTTGCATCTTCAAGTTTCTAGTCGACAGCCAAACCTTGTCGCTGACTGAATAGTCTGTTGCGGATCTCCTTCTTAAATCATAGTGATGTTTTTGAGTACATTGAGCTTTGAGGATGTTATTTTTGATAACTTGGAAGTTTTCTGATAGCAAAGTCCCCAGTTCTTCTACAGGAGGGGAATCTTGACTAGCTGAAGGGAAGAAATTGAAGACAGGATAACCGTAGTTTGCGAAAAATGGTGTTAGCTTTGTAGAGGAATTCCTCAGATTGTTGAAAGTGAATTTGGCCATAGGTAGAAACTTAACCCAGTCACTCTGTTGGTAGGAACAAAACATCTCAGATATTCTTCTAGTCACCGATTTAATCTTTCGGATTGTCCATTAGTCTGAGGATGGAAGGAGATGGTGAAGAGATGACTTATTTGAACAAGATCACATAGACTGGTCCAGAATTGTGATGTGAACTGCGAGCCTATTTTGGTATGCCATGTAACTTGACAATATTGTCTACGAACAATGTAGCTGTTTCTGCAGAAGTAGGTAATTTATGATATGGTATGAAGTGTGCCATTTTAGTGAATGTGTCAATCACTACTAAAATAGTATTGCAGTTTAGAGAGGTAGGAAGATCGACGATGAAATCCATAGAAATCTGTTGCCAGGGTTTCAGATACAGTCAGAGGCATCAACAACCCTTATTGTGGTTTTCTATCGATGTTTGCAGTTACACAGGTGATACAGGTCTTCACATAATCTTCTATGGACTTTCTCATATGCGGCCACCAAAAGGTCCTGGATAACAGTTCCTTAGTCCGTTGTATTCCAGGATGCCCAGACAACGGGGTATCATGATGATTTCTTATAATTATCTCGAAGTGTTGTTGGAATATAAATCTTATCATCATGATAATATAATCCATTCCTTTTGGTTAGAAGAGAGTGAGGAACATTCTGATCTACTTGAGAATATAGTTTGATGTCCATCATTCCAACAAAACGTTCAGTTGGAATGATAAATGTGGTCGTCTGTTGTGGTGTGGGTTTGTTTGGTTGTCTGGATAAAGCATCTGCTTTACCATTTTTACTAGCAAGTCTATACATGATTTGGAAATCAAATCTAGAGAAATATAGGCTCCACCGAACCTGTCTGGCTGACAATGTTTTATTTGTTTGTAAATAGTGTAAGTTCTTATGATCTGTGAAAATTATAAATGGTTGTTTGGTTCCTTCCAGTAAGTGTCTTCAATGTTCTAAGGATCTTCTAATAGCCAGAAGTTCCTTTTCCCCTATGGGGTAGTTGAGTTCTGCTGGAATCTTAGAGAAGAAGGAGACAGGATGTAATGGTTCGGAGAAGGATTTTCTTTGGGATAGGACAGCACCAATTGCGTAGTCGGAGGAATCTACTTCTAGGATGTACTGATGGTTTACGTTAGGGAATCTCTGAATAGGAGCAGTTGTAAACATTTTTTTTAAGAACTCAAAGGCAGAAATGGCTTGAGGTGTCCAAATGAATGGTTGTGTTACAGAGGTTAATTGGGTAAATGGTTTTGCTATAGCAGAGAAATTCTTTATAAACTTTCTATAATAGTTGGAGAAACCCAGAAAGCGTTGAAGTTCTTTTTTGTTCCTGGGTAGGGGCCAATCCTTGACCGTATCAACCTTTTCTGGTTGCATATGAATGTCTTCTGGCATGATAGTGTATCCAAGAAAAGAGATATTGTTAGTGTGGAATAAACATTTTTCTGGTTTCGCGCATAACTTGTGAATTCTTAACCTGGACAGAACCCATCTGACATGTTTAACATGTTCTTCTCGATTTCTGGAGTATATCAGAATATCGTCTAGATAGACTACCATGCATATGTCCAGTAAATCTCTAAATACATCATTGATGAAGTGCTGGAACGTGACTGGGGCATTACATAAGCCAAAAGGCATAACCAGGTATTCGAAGACTCCATACCTGGTCCTAAAGGCTGTCAGCCACTCATCCCCCTCACGAATACGTATGAGGTTATAACTAAGCACCTCTGAGATCAAGTTTGGTGTATACTTTAGCTTCAGAGTCGTTCAATCAGTTCTGGAATGAAGGGTAACGGGCACCTGTTCTTGATGGTCCGGTTGTTGAGTTCTCGATAATCAATGATGGGACACAATGTCTTGTCTTTGTTTGTAACGAAGAACATTCCAGCTCCAGTGGGTGAAGTAGAGGGTCTGATAAAGCCCTTACGTAAATTGTCGTCAAGATAATTTTTTAGATGGTCTAATTCAGGTTGGCTTAAAGGGTACAAATGTCCATAAGGAATGGTGGCACCAGGTTGCAACTGAATTGGACAATCGTATGAACGATGGGGAGGGAGATGCTCAGCTTCTGTCTTGCTGAAGACGTCGGAGAAATCGGTGTATTCGATAGGAAGTGACAGATCCTCTATAAAAGTTTGTAGAACAACCTTATTAGGAACGCAAGTCTACATATTGTAATACCAGATCATGACAATAGCATTGCTATGTATTGCGGCCATGGGACTCTGTTTGGGATCTAATATTGTTTTAATGTTTATCCATCTCTCTATTTTGACGATTTTTTTTGCTTTTTTATTTGTACTGGGTTTGTTGTTCATATGTATAACCTATTTAATATAATATACGTACATACATATATAGCTTTTATTTTAATATGGTGGTTCATAACTGGGCGAAACAAGAAATTTCCAGTAGTTACAAAAAGTAACAGTAACAACCATTTTGCAACTTTTAATGTTGTGCAAATGCATCTTTTCGCCTGGGGTTTGACTTACCATCACGTGTGTGTTTATTCACAACGTTATTTATGTTCGTATTTTTATATATGTTCAAACCTAATAATAATTTTCTAATCTGTTATTATTGTTATTAATTTTATTTCATATATGCATGCATACAAATATACATTTTGTAGTATTGTCTCAACAATTTGTGCATAAAATTACCATCAACATAGTGTGTGTATATATATATATATATATATATATATATATATATATATATGGCCAGATTACGAGTTTTGTGCTATGGCTCATAACGCTGCTTTTTCACTACCGCTGGTATTACGAGTCTTGTAGGTATAGCTGTACCGCACACCTTTTTGGCCGTAACGCAACTACTGCACCTTTCAAAAAGTCCTTTTTCAATGGGACTTCCATAGCGCCGGTATTACGAGTTTTGCCTGGGAGGCCAAAAAGTGAGCGGTACAGCCTATAGTCAGTAGTTATGGCCGTAGCATAAAACCCATAATTAAAGTGTTAAAAAGTACACTGACACCCATAAACTTCCTATTAACCCCTAAACTGAGGCCCTCCCGTATTGCAAACACTTTAATAAAAATATTAACCCCTAATCTGCCGCTCCGGACATCGACACCACTATAATAAACATATTAACCCCTAAACCGCCGCACTCCCACATCGCAAACACTAGTTAAATATTATTAACCCCTAATCTGCTGTCCCCAATGTAGTCGCCACCTACATAAATGTATTAAACCCTTATCTGCTGCCCCCAACGTCGAAGCCGCCACTATACTAAAGTTATTATCCAATCAGCCAATAGGATTGATCTTGCATGCTATTGGCAGATTGGAACAGCCAATAGAATGCAAGCTCAATCCTATTGGCTGATGGATCAGCCAATAGGATTTTTTACCCTTTAATATCGATTGGCTGATAGAATTCTATCAGCCAATCGGAATTCAAGGGACGCCATCTTGGATGACGTCATTTAAAGGAACCTTCATTCTTCAAGAAGAATTGAAAGAAGAGGATACTCTGACCCGGATGTCTTGAAGATGGAGCCGCTCCGCGTCGGAAGGATGAAGATAGAAGATGCCGTTTGGATGAAGACTTCTGCCCGCCTTGAGGACGACTTCTTGCCGCTTGGATGAAGACTTCCCCCAGCTTTGTTGAGGACTTCTTGCTGCTTCGATGTGGACTTCTGCCCGCTTGGATGAGGATGGATGTCTGATCTTCAAAAACTGTAAGGGGATCTTCGGGGGTTAGTGTTAGTTTTTTTTAAGGGTTTATTGGGTGGGTTTTATTTTTAGCTTAGAGACTTTGGGAAACAAAAAAGAGCTAAATGCCCTTTTAAGGGCAATGCCCATCCAAATGCCCTTTTCAGGGTAATGGGGAGCTTAGGTTTTTTAGGTAGTTTTTTTTTGGTGGGGGTTGATTGTGTGGGTGGTGGGTTTTACTGTTGGGGGGTTGTTTGTATTTTTTTTTACAGGAAAAAAAAGAGTTGATTTCTTTGGGGCAATGCGCCACAAAAGGCCCTTTTAAGGGCTATTGGCAGTTTAGTGTAGGCTAGGGGCTTTTAGATTAGGTGTAATTAGTTTAAATATTTGTTAAATATTTCTTTTTTATTTTGTGTAATTTAGTGTTTATTTTTTTTTTGTAATTTAGTTAATTGTATTTAATTAATGTAATTTATTTAATTTTAGTGTAATGTTAGGTTTCAGTGTAACTCAGGTTAGGTTTTATTTTACAGGTAAATTTGTATTTGTTTTAACTAGATAGTTATTAAATAGTTAATAACTATTTAATAACTAATCTACCTACCGGTAGTTAAAATAAATACAAACTTAGCTGTGAAATAAAAATAAAACCTAAGATAGATACAATGTAACTATTAGTTATATTGTAGCTAGCTCAGGGTTTATTTTACAGGTAAGTATTTAGTTTTAATTAGGAATTATTTAGTTAAAGATAGTAATTTTTATTTAGATTTATTTTAATTATATTTAAGTTAGGGATGTTAGGGTTAGGGGTTAATATATTTATTTAGTGTTAGTGATGTGGGAGGCCAGAAGTTTAGGGGTTAATAACTTTAGTATAGTGGCGGCGGCGACGTTGGGGGCGGCAGATTAGGGATTAATAAATTTATGTAGGTGTCGGGGACGGCAGATTAGGGGTTAATAAGTATAAGATTCGGGGTGTTTAGACTCAGGGTTTATGTTAGGGTGTAAACATAAATTTTCTTTCCCCATAGGAATCAATGGGGCTGAATTACGGAGCTTTACACTCCTTTATTGCAGGTGTTATGCTTTTTTTTAGCCGGCTCTCCCCATTGATTTCTATGGGGAAATCGTGCAGGAGCACGTAACAGCAGCTCAAAGTAGCGCTGGTATTTGTGTGCGGTATGGAGCTCAATGCTGCAATATTGTCCGCTAACGCAGGTTTTTTTAAAACCTGTAATAGCAGCGCTATTAAAGGTGAGTGGTGGCAATAACTTGCAAGTTATTACCGAGCCACTCATAATGAAAAACTCGTAATCTGGCCGATAGTAATTTACTGTTATCAACTGTCAAATTATTTTTTAAAACACAGGATTCTTGTTAGTATACCTTTAAATATTTTAGCCAATCAAATTTGATTTGTTCCCTTTAAAAGGCTTCAGCTGTACCTGGGTGTTAGGCTATGACTATGGCTTGTTAGCCAAAACGCGTAAGCCCCTCCAGGCTACACTGTTTCCTGTTACCTTGTTGATGTTGGTGGATGTTGTATCATCCTTACTACTTTTAATACCTCAATAAAAGTAGATGTTTTACCTGCACTTTGGCGGTTTAACCAGTACCTCCGCAGTTGGGCGTGAGAGCAAGGAAACCCCAGGAATTGTTGTGTGGCGTCACTGTCCTAACACAGGGAAAGCCGCATCAGAAGCAGAGCAGTGGAGAAGACCCGGTGTTCGAGTAAGAGACGGAGCTGATGGTAGATTGAGCCTGCAGCTGTTGTACGAGTCTCCTCGTCCCAGACGGAAGGTCCCTGCCTTATGGTTCCTTTAAAGTGAGTTTTTGACAGTGCCACAAGATTTATTTGTGAGTAGCACCTACGGAGTGACTCTATAGCACACATTCCTATACGCAAGTGTCAAGTCCTGGGCACGGTTTTCACATTGTTTGCATTTACACATGAACTGTGTCGTTTGTTCAGTAAAAGATTTAAGCTCATATCCTTTGAATTGGCTTTTTTTATCACTGCAGATGTTTGCATGTAATAGCTAACCAGCTCCACGTTACTGCATGTAATAGCTGACAGGCTCCACGTTACTGCATTTAATAGCTGACAGGCTCCACGTTACTGCATTTAATAGCTGACAAGCTCCACGTTACTGCATTTAATAGCTGACAAGCTCCACGTTACTGCATTTAATAGCTGACAAGCTCCACGTTACTGCATTTAATAGCTAACAAGCTCCACGTTACTGCATTTAATAGCTAACAAGCTCCACGTTACTGCATGTAATAGCTAACAAGCTCCACGTTACTGCATGTAATAGCTAACAAGCTCCACGTTACTGCATGTAATAGCTAACAAGCTCCACGTTACTGCATGTAATAGCTAACCAGCTCCACGTTACTGCATGTAATAGCTGATAAGCTCCACGTTACTGCATGTAATAGCTGACAAGCTCCACGTTACTGCATTTAATAGCTGACAAGCTCCACGTTACTGCATTTAATAGCTGATAAGCTCCACGTTACTGCATGTAATAGCTAACAAGCTCCACGTTACTGCATTTAATAGCTAACAAGCTCCACGTTACTGCATGTAATAGCTAACCAGCTCCACGTTACTGCATTTAATAGCTGATAAGCTCCACGTTACTGCATTTAATAGCTGACAAGCTCCACGTTACTGCATTTAATAGCTGACAAGCTCCACGTTACTGCATTTAATAGCTGATAAGCTCCACGTTACTGCATTTAATAGCTAACAAGCTCCACGTTACTGCATGTAATAGCTAACCAGCTCCACTTTACTGCATGTAATAGCTGATAAGCTCCACGTTACTGCATTTAATAGCTGACAAGCTCCACGTTACTGCATTTAATAGCTGATAAGCTCCACGTTACTGCATTTAATAGCTGATAAGCTCCACGTTACTGCATTTAATAGCTAACAAGCTCCACGTTACTGCATTTAATAGCTAACAAGCTCCACGTTACTGCATTTAATAGCTGATAAGCTCCACGTTACTGCACTTAATAGCTGATAAGCTCCACGTTACTGCATGTAATAGCTAACAAGCTCCACGTTACTGCATGTAATAGCTAACAAGCTCCACGTTACTGCATTTAATAGCTAACAAGCTCCACGTTACTGCATGTAATAGCTAACCAGCTCCACGTTACTGCATTTAATAGCTAACAAGCTCCACGTTACTGCATTTAATAGCTAAACAGCTCCACTTTACTGCATGTAATAGCTGACAATCTCCACGCCTGCCTGCATGCCTTCACTGTCACACGCCCTCCCATGCCCAATGCCATGCTTCTGCATTAGCATTGCTGCCCATTGTCCAATACTATTGCTGCAAATTTGATAACAATTTGCAAGTATGGTTTATGTAGGAAGCCTCTGTGTGCCCATAAATACATAAATAATTTTTCACTACCCATACATGGTCTAGATATTCAGCTTCTGTCTTGGAAGGTTGTGTTTCTTTTTAGCAGTTTCTTTTTCAAGAAGAGTTTCTTTTTCTTGTGTCGTCCCTTATTTATTATCAGGATAAGGTGTGGTTTAACTAAAGACATTAACCAAGAGATTGCCATCCCCTTTTTGTATCCATTTCTGAAGAATTCTAATGAACAACTTTTGCAAAATATTGAATTGGTCAGAGCTTTAAAATTGTATTAAGAAGCTTCTTAGGACTTCTGCCTTGTTTGTCCATTTTTCAGGACATTGTAAGGGTCAGAAGGCTACAGCTGTGATGCTAGCTTCTTGGTTGAAGTTGGTAATTAAAAGATCTTACCTGGAGGTCGGAAAGTCTCTTTAAAAACTCATTATAGCTCACTATACTAGACTGGTTTCCCCTATTTGGACATTCAAAAATGAGACTTCTGTGGAACAAATTTGAAAGGCAGCAACTTGGTCTTCTTTACACACTTTTAACAATTTTATTTTTATCATTTTGATGTTTTTGGCTTGTGGATCCTCACCACTATATGAAAGAAATTATATAGTATGCTTACCTGATACATTTCTTTCTTTCATGGTGGTGAGAGTCCACAAGACACTCCCAGTTTTTTTTCTTTTCAGTTGTCGGCAGTTCTAGTTTGCACCTCATTTACCCTTCCTCTGGCCTATTTCTGAAGGATAATGACATGCTCAGACAGTAAATAAATCTACATGTATTCTATTACAATAAAAATAATTAAAAATTATTAGAAAAATATGTTGTATTTGAATATATAACTAACTTGTCCTCTATCTGTATAGCAGATGCTCCAGTAATGATCAAAGCTGGAAGCAAATGGAAGATGAATGATATGAAATTTCCAACTGAAAAACATTTAATAAATTATAAAACAATGGGAACTTCAAAGTAGAATATTATGAATTATGTTCTTTGGCTTAATCGTTAGAAATTAAACTAATAAACTTTTTTTAATACAATAATTTTTAACTTGGCGAGGCAGATTTGTGCAAATTTTTAAAGAGAATGTTCACATTGCTCTGAATACTCAATATCCTGAATATTTTTATTTGAGTGGAAAGGGCTCCAAGTGTTTATATATGTAATGTGTGTGAGTATATATATATATATATATATATATATATATATAGTGTGTGTATGTGTATATATATATATATTTATATACATACCCATACTGTACATCTCTTTAGACATATACATATATACACACTCATACACATATTTATTCATATACATATATACACACTCATTCACATATTTAGACATATACATATATACACACTCATACACATATTTATTCATATACATATATACACACTCATTCACATATTTAGACATATACATATATACACACTCATTCACATATTTAGACATATACATATATACACACTCATTCACATATTTAGACATATACATATATACACACTCATTCACATATTTAGACATATACATATATACACACTCATTCACATATTTAGACATATACATATATACACACTCATACACATATTTAGACATATACATATATACACACTCATACACATATTTATTCATATACATATATACACACTCATACACATATTTAGACATATACATATATACACACTCATACACATATTTATTCATATACATATATACACACTCATACACATATTTAGACATATACATATATACACACTCATACACATATTTAGACATATACATATATACACACTCATACACATATTTAGACATATACATATATACACACTCATACACATATTTAGACATATACATATATACACACTCATACACATATTTAGACATATACATATATACACACTCATTCACATATTTAGACATATACATATATACACACTCATTCACATATTTAGACATATACATATATACACACTCATACACATATTTAGACATATATGAGTGTAACACTATTTTAATGTTATTTCAAACTGCTTGAGGAGGAACACAATATAAAAAAAGATACAGAATAAAAAATATATGTGTAAGCTATCTCACATAGGTGCAGAACCTTTGAATTATATATATATCAAAGTAAAAGAAAGAATTATGATGAAAGATAATACTATAGTCAAATAAAGCAAAGGATCCAGGCAAAATGTCTAAAAAAACTTTATTCAGTAACAAAAACAATCAATTTAACTACTACCAGTGTTTAACACACCCGCTTTACCCCCTAGGTGATGATTCAACACAGAAATAAAAACATCAGGCACAGGGTTAAGCCTAGGTGTATTTATTGAGTAAGTAGCCTTGTATTCATGCAATCAAGGATATCACAAAATAAACACCAATAGCAACACCCAGCCGACAGTGGACCCCAAAGAATTTAAGGGTAATGTCCACGTGGGAGCAAAGTATAGGATCTATGCAATTGTCATAAAGGATAACCTACAATGTTAATGCAGCAAGCTAAACAAGCAAGATAAAACAACGATGCTAGTTGAGAAGGTAAAAGTAACTGGCATAAAATGCTTAGCAGTAATTAGTAAGAGGTGCAGTCCATCGTAGCCAGCAGTGCCAAGCCTCAGCCTGGATACAGTAGTCAAGCGGCCATGTTAGGGCAGTCACAACTTATACTGTTTTCATGGCTCCCACGCCAACACGATTGCAATGAGAGAAGCTCCTGCAGCTCACACATGTCTCAAAGAGGCAATCATAGAACTTTCATCACGCACCCAGTACAAACAAAACGTGGCCACATACTTGCTGTTTCTAAGTTAGCACAGCCAGGGTTACAATTATCCCACATGGACCATATATGTAGACTGTGCAATACACTGCTCATACGTGATGCAAAGGGTAGTAAATTTCCATACAACTGCTGCATTGATGAAAGTACCTCTCCATTCAGACATGAGTATGGCAATCCTAGCTTGTTTATGGTATCTGCTCTCATGTTGTCTAAAATGGAGGAGATGCAAGTTATGGTGGCTTCCTAATGAATCCAAGTAGAGCATAGCTGTCCTCTCATATGTGTTTACAGATTTCCAGAACAGGCACAATAGACAGACTCTGCTTAATAAGATTGTATCACTGCAATGATTACTGAGTGCTTCTATTTTACATACCCTCCAAAAATGATTTGACATAAATATTAATGTGTGAGATTGACACTGGTGATGTTTCAATGCAGATTGTGATTAACTGAAACTGAAAAATGAGGCGCAATTTAAATGGAAAAATCTATCTGATGTTTCATAATGAAAGTATCATTTTATTTTTTTAATAACTGACTGTTACTATTTCCATTTCAGTAAGTAAAAAAAATGTATCAGTGACAAATATATGACAGTTTCATGCGCCAGGTTTAAGTTCCCGCTCAGCATTGTATTTAGAATAAGTGATTCTAATTAAGGCACCATGAATGCAGACATTTAACTTATTATATACACTTTTTTAGTTCCCTGTTATAAATGTCATTTATTGTGAAGCAAAAAAGCCTCCATTATCCAATTAAGCTGCCAACGCTCTGTATATGTGACACTCATTTTATTAACTATAATTTTCACTTGTCCTCAGTTTTCTGTGTTGTCCTGCTAGATTGTATTTCCTCCTGCCAGTTAAACAGTTATATTGCGTGGATGCTAAAACAATCATTGAATACACTGAAGATGTTTATAGAAAAATAAACAGGGCTAGATTTCATATGTGCTGATTATTTTTAGCGTCAGGTTTGCAAAATAAAGGCTACTGCGTCACTTTGTTATGTGCAATCAAAATACAAATGGTTGTAAAAATATTCAGAGTAGCAAAACAGTAGCTGGATGCTAATAGTGAGAGTTTATATGGAAGAGTCACAAAATGTAGTTTGTAAATCATCCCTTTTGCTCTTATTTGCCAGCAGTTGCGCCTTCTAAAAAGGACAATTAACGATTTAATGACAGCCATTATTTGGGAGTAAATTATCTACAATAAGATTTAGAAATGTTATGTCATAAATATTACAGGGACATAAAGGTCAAAATTAACTGGCACATTAAAGCATTTCTACCTTATTGCTTATGCTGACAGTATATATTTAACCCCTGCAAACCAAACGTTCGCTTTTATCTATTTTATCTATGTCCGATATCACATTATCTAGAAATGTATCATATTTCTTCTCTAAAATCTTTTCTTTTAAGGTCTGAGGCTGTTCTTTAAAAATACATTGTTCTGTACAATTTCTTTTGACTCTGTAAAAGTGTCCCTTTGGGACATTCATAAACCATCTCTTAAGGTGACAAATATTCATTTCAATGTAATTGTTAACATCTACCCTTTTCAAATGTTTTTTGGTTTTTATTTTATCACCTTCTATATGTATAACCAAGTCCAAAAATACAATTTAGTTTTTACTTTTCGGCTTTTCGGCTTTCGGCTAGATTACGAGTTTTGCGTTATGAGGGGTGCGGTATTAACTTGCAAGTTATTTGCACCACTCACTTCCCTACAGCGCTGGTATTACAGGTTTTAAAAAAAACGGCGTTAACAGGCAAGAAGTGAGCGTAAAGCAAAATTGTGCTCCATACCGCACTCCAATACCAGTGCTGCTGAAAGCTGCAGTGAGCTGGTTTTACGTGCTCGTGCATGATTTCCCGGCTGAAAAAAAGTCTAACACCTGCAATAAAGCAGCGTAAAGCTCCGTAACGCAGCCCCATTGATTCCTATGGGGAAACAAAAGTTATGTTTACACCTAACACCCTAACATAAACCCCAAGTCTAAACACCCCTAATCTGCTGCCCCTGACATCGCCGAAACCTACATTACACTTATTAACCCCTAATCTGCTGCCCCAATGTCGCCGCCACCTACCTACACTTATTAACCCCTAATCTGCTGCCCCAATGTCGCCGCCACCACCTACCTACATTTATTAACCCCTAATCTGCCGCCACCCCAATGTCGCCGCCACCTACCTACACTTATTAACCCCTAATCTGCCGCCCCCAATGTCGCTGCCACTATACTAAAGTTATTAACCCCTAAACCTAACACCCCCTAACTTTAATGTAATTAAAATAAATCTAAATAAAACCTACTATTAATAACTAAATAATTCCTATTTAAAACTAAATACTTAAATATAAAATAAACCCTAAGATAGCTACAATATAACTAATAGTTACATTGTAGCTATCTTAGGTTTTATTTTTATTTCACAGGCAAGTTTGTATTTATTTTAACTAGGTAGACTAGTTACTAAATAGTTATTAACTATTTACTAACTACCTTGCTAAAATAAATACAAATTTACAAATAAAACCTAACCTGAGTTACACTAACACCTAACCTTATACAATTAACTAAATTACAACCCCCCCCACTAAATTACACAAAATAAAAAATAAATTATCAGATATTTAAACTAATTACACCTAATCTAATAGCCATATCAAAATAAAAAAGCCCCCCAAAATAAAAAAAACCCTAGCCTAAACTAAACTACCAATAGCCCTTAAAAGGGCCTTTTGTGGGGCATTACCCCAAAGAAATCAGCTCTTTTACCTGTAAAAAAAAATACAAACAACCCCCCCCAACAGTAAAACCCACCACCCACACAATCAACCCCCCAAATAAAATCCTAACTAAAAAACCTAAGCTCCCCATTGCCATGAAAAGGGCATTTGGATGGGTATTGTTCCAATCAGCCAATAGCATGCGAGCTCAATCCTATTGGCTGATTGGATCAGCCAATAGGATTGAAGCTCAATACTATTGGCTGATTGCATCAGCCAATAGGATATTTTCACTTTTAATTCTGATTGGCTGATAGAATTCTATCAGCCAATCCGAATTCAAGGGACGCCATCTTGGATGAAGTCATTTAAAGGAACCTTCATTCTGCAAGAAGACGTTGATTGAAGAGGATGCTCCATGCCGGATGTCTTGAAGATGGAGCCGCTCCACGCCGGATGGATGAAGATAGAAGATGCCGTCTGGATGAAGACTTCTGCCGGCTTTTGTTGAGGACTTCTTGCCGCTTGGATGAAGATTTCTCCTAGCTTCATTGAGGATGGATGTCCAGTCTTCAAAAACTGTAAGTGGATCTTCGGGGGTTAGTGTTAGAATTTTTTTAAGGGTTTATTGGGTGAGTTTTATTTTTAGATTAGGGTTTGGGTGGAAAAAGAGCTAAATGCCCTTTTAAGGGCAATGCCCATCCAAATGCCCTTTTCAGGGAAATGGGGAACTTAAGTTTTTTTAGTTAGGTATTTATTTGGGGGGTTGGTTGTGTGGGTGGTGGGTTTTACTGTTGGGGGGTTGTTTGTATTTTTTTTACAGGTAAAAGAGCTGATTTCTTTGGGGCAATGCCCCGCAAAAGGCCCTTTTAAGGGCTATTGGTATTTTAGTTTAGACTAGGGTTTTTTTTATTTTGGGGGGGCTTTTTTATTTTGATAGGGCTATTAGCCCACCCCCAAGATAATCGGTCTCCCCGGTGGGCTCTCCAACAACTTGTGTATCTTTGGAAGAATATAAAAAGTAGGGATTTTCAGCAATCTAATATTTATAAAATCATATTAGTTTTTATATAAAATTCCACTTTCTTTCCATTCATTTAATAATTTTTGTAATTCTATTTTGAATTGTTTCATTGGGTTAGATTTCAGTTTTTTGTATGTACTATTATCCTCCAATTGTCTTCTGCACTCCTTAACGTAATCCTCTTTATTTAATAACACAACTTTGCCCCCATTATCAGCTGGCCTGATTATAATGGTTTGGTTTGTTCTATTGCAAATCTTCAAAGGCTTTATTCTCATTTGTGTTCATATATTGGGGATATTTATCAAAGCGTCAACTATGTTGCATTCGCGGGCATCAATACGCTTGCCTAACCGCCAAACATCGTGGCAGCGGATCTGAATACCATCTCCATATTTATTAAAAAAGCCGTCAAAAACATGCACACCAAGTACGGGGAGATGAGCATGGGACTGTTGTTAACTAACAATCATCGATGACGCTATTATTCAGGTTTTTCCCAACTTTATTTATACCAACTAAACTGCTACAAAGTACACTAACACCCACCCAAACTACCTATTAATCCTTAAACCGTCGCCCTCCTGCATCAACAATTACACAGAAAATCTTTAAACCATTGTGATATTTGTTAAACAATATTAATTGCATTTTATTACGAGTATGATTAATACTCTGGGTATGACTACTGAATGCTTTTTATTGTTATTACTGTAAAATGAATTATTTGAACTTTTTTCAATCACTGACTGAGAAGAAAGCATTCCCAGATTTTCATCCTTAACTAAGAAGAACAGCGGAGGAAATAATTTTATTGTAGAAGAAAGTAGCCGCAACTTATATCAACCTCAATAACAAATATTCTCACACTATAAAAGTGCAATGTTACGAGGTTTACCACATCAAAAGAATGTAGCCTCTAAAATCTTACCAAAAGTTTACAGTCTAACTGTACTAGTTTACGGTTTCACTGTACTAGTTTACAGTCTTACTGTACTAGTTTATGGTCTCACTGTACTAGTTTACAGTCTCACTGTACTAGTTTACGGTCTCACTGTACTAGTTTACGCTCTCACTGTACTAGTTTACAGTCTCACTGTACTAGTTTACAGTCTCACTGTATTAGTTTACGGTCTCACTGTACTAGTTTACGGTCTCACTGTACTAGTTTACGGTCTCACTCTACTAGTTTACGGTCTCACTGTAGTAGTTTATAGACTCACTGTACTAGTTTACAGTCTCACTGTACTAGTTTATAGTCTCACTGTACTAGTTTACGGTCTCACTCTACTAGTTTACGGTCTCACTGTACCAGTTTACGGTCTCACTGTACCAGTTTACAGTCTTACTGTACTAGTTTACAGACTCACTGTACCAGTTTACAGTCTCACTGTACTAGTTTACGGTCTCACTGTACCAGTTTTTGATCTCACTGTACTAGTTTACGGTCTCACTGTACTAGTTTATGGTCACACCTCCTTTACTGATTGTGCAAAAGCATGAAGTGTTTAATGTTATAACAGCAATAAGAAGAATAATATTAATACCCTTATACTGCCATGTCAGCAAGTGTATATACCAGTCATTAAATATGGCCTTGTAAAATATCATTATAAAACCAAACTGTTTTAAAAGCATCTTATTAGCAACATTTGCTCTTTAAGATTATCATTGTCAAAAGGCTTCCCAAATGTTTTTTTCTCTGCTACAGTTTGTTAGTGAAATATATAAATTAGTTCCTATAATGGCCTAGAAATCACTGTGTAACATATTGCAGGGCCTGGATTAATGTCCCTTTAACATCAAATCAGAAATCTGGGCAGTTTTATTTATATTATCTTTGTTTACAAATATTAGTGGCTGCAGAGCTGTATAAACAGAGGTGTTTATATAACAAGCAAGCAGAAAACTGTATTTACTTTCTAGGAAGGACACAGTGCCCTGCCTTTCCTACAGCGGTAGACGAGTCAATGACGCTTTTATTCAGAACAATTACACAGAAAATCTATAAACCATTGTGATATTTGTTAAACAATATTAATTGCACTTTATTACGGGTATGATTAGTACTCTGGGTATGACTACTGAATGCTTTTCATTGTTATTACTGTAAAATGAATTATTTTAACTTTTTTCATTCACTGACTGAGAAGAAAGCATTCCCAGATTTTCATCCTTAACTAAGAAGAACAGCAGAGGAAATTGTTTTATTGTAGAAGAAAGTAGCCGCAACTTATATCAACCTCAATAACAAATATTCTCACACTGTAAAAGTGCAATGTTACGAGGTTTACCACCTTAAAAGAATATAGCTGCTAAAATCTTACCAAAAGTTTACAGTCTAACTATACTTGTTTACAGTCTCACTGTACTAGTTTACGGTCTCACTGTACTAGTTTACGGTCTCACTGTACTAGTTTACGGTCTCACTGTACTAGTTTACGGTCTCACTGTACTGGTTTACAATCTCACTGTACTAGTTTATGGCCTCACTGTACTAGTTTATGGTCTCACTGTACTAGTTAATGATCTCATTGTAGTAGTTTACGGTCTCACTGTTGTTGCCAGGGTGGACTGAGCAGTCTGGCAAATAGGACCTGGACCAATGGCCCAGCGAATAGGGGGCCCCACCAGTGGTGTTGCTTAGGCAGCTGATCACCATGTTCTAGTAGTAACCCTGGGGTTTTAGGTCCTTGGCCCTGGAGGTTGGCGGGCCCTGGTATATCAGGGCATTGAAGCAGGGGGATGAGGGAGGGGAATAGGAGGTGGTGGGGACCCTTCTCTAATTTTGTGCCCAGGGGCCCTATTTGGTCTCAGTCCATCCCTAGTTGTTGCTGACTAATGGTATAAAAATGATATCTTTTTTTCTTATTATTTGTTTAAATAGTCTACAGTGCAGCACTGGTGATTTGGGGGGATTTAGCTCCTCCTGAACTAGCAGTTGTATTGCGGCTCTGCAGTTTTATAAATAGAGCCCTGAGTGTTTAACCAAATCAAAATGTTTAAACAGCTAGTTTAAGCTCCATTGCCTGGAAGCTTCCTATTAAGACTCAGTTGGTGATTTGCTGTTTTGCCTGCCACTTCTGATTGTCTCACTGGGATTTAAGCTAAGTGTTTAACCCTAGGATTTGCAATGCAATAATTGCAACAATAAGAAAAAAAAAAATTTTGTCCAATAGGAAATGTTGTAAGATCACACCATAGGATGAATATTTGTAGACATAATGGGCGCGATTACATATACGGCGCTGGCTTCGGCGCAAGCGTTGAAACCCACTCTGCCCGTAATTTCACCTTGCACATCGGGGTATTACATATACTGCACCGTTAGATGCTAGACTGGCGTAAGTAGGACAAACTGGCGATCTTCTGAAATGTGCGCAAATACACATTTTAGTCATCGCAAGTAACTTACGCCAGTCTTGTGCCCATGGAAAGTGTCAATAAAAAGTAGTTTTATGCAAATTAGGTTAACACGCGTAAAAAACGAACCCGGAATTCAAATAAAAATGCGACACGTAATTACGATATTTAAATTCATATATAAACCCATGCGCAGCCGCCATTTTCTTCAGTGTGTTTGGATTATTCGTTGAGCTACAACACACTACACTGGAGTGGAGGATTAGTGAGAATAGAGAGAGAGGCGCAAACAGAGGAGTTAGCTAGGTTGCATTGTTATTGAGTAAGCTTGTACACTTACACATATTCTTACATATTGCACACATTGCATTCATACATATACAAATACGCCACACTTTATTTTTTCTAACACCTCACACATATTTTATTTGAGTTTTACAGTGTGATAGGCTGAGTGTTTGGTTGTGATTGAACTGGGAGTGTGAGTGTGTGATTTAGTGTGAGGATGGCGGGGAGAGGTAGGGAGGGGGGAGAGGAGTGGCAGGGAGAGGAATATTGGAGAGGACAGGAGGAGCAGTGGGGTCCCCGTCAGGGAGTAAGTGGGGTGGGGAGAGGGAGAGCCAGAAGGGATGATGGGAGGGAAGATGCCTGAGAGCCCCAGAGAGCAGGCACATTCAGGAGAGGGACAGAGGGTGCACATGGGGAAAGAAGGGGGGGAGGAGGAAGAGGATAGGGAGGAACCCACACCATGGACATCACAGGGAAGAAGCCAAGTGGCCATGGAGGATGAGAGGCTGAGATGTCCCCACTTCTCATTTGCGGAAAATGTTGCCCTTGTCCAGGTCATCATGGACAATTACAGTGCCCTCTTCGGACAGGAGAAGGGCAAAAGCATTGCCAAAAAGAGAAAAACGGCATGGTTGGCAGTAGAGAATGCCATCAACAGTGTGGCCCCGCAGAGGAGCACTGTTGAGGGCCTGAAAAAGCACTGTAATGACTGCAAGAGGCGGGTCAAAGAAAAGATGGGGCAGGAAGCTGTGCACCAGAAGGGAACAAGTGGTTGTCTGTCCCTGAATATAGAGTATAATACCTGGCAGGAGATGATACACAGGTCCCTGAGTAACACAGCAGTCTGTGGACTTTCAGGGGCTTGTGACTCAGGGGCTGCAACCACAGCACAGCATGCTGGTGAGTAACATCCCACACAACAGTATTATATGTATTAGAGATATAACATCCTTTAATATCACACATTCATGTACACGATGAGGAGCATAGTATTTGGCGTACTAACAAAAACATCTACAATTATACTTGACATTACTTCTACTTAACACAATGCAATTCATGATATGAGGTGGAATAGTGCAATACTAACATGTCTCATCTATTGGACGAGCTCCACCATCTGCAGATGGAAATATATCCGAAACTACAGCTGCACCTTAAGCACCAGTAGATGCAGCTGAACCTGCCCCACAAGCACCATTAGATGCAGCTGAGCCTGCCCCACAAGCACAAGCAGATGCAGCTGAACATGCCCAACAAGCAACTAGAAGCCCTGTTGCTCAAGAGCCTGTGGATGCATTGTATTCTCCCCTGGGTGAGGAATACATTGCACTCCAGAGGAGGCTCATACCAAGCACTGAGAGCATACAAAGAGGCCAAGAGAGGTTCTTCAGGAGGCAAGATAGGATACAACAACGTAGCATAGAGCTGCAGAGGGACATGGCAGCATCGTTAAGTGCAAGTGTCCGGAACCAGTCACAGATGATGCGAATTCTGTCTGATATGCAGATGCAGATGGACAATAGATGGAGAGAACAAAATCAACTCTTGGGTGTGTTGGTTGAGCACTTTACACACCAGCAGGACACTGCCTCCAGCCTATCATCTGTGGCCAGCACACCAGCAGAAACATCAGAATCTTCTCAAACCAGGAGAACAAGGCAATCCACTGCAGCCACCTCAGCTCCCTCATCCAAGAAGCCCAAAAAATAAATAAATATTATTATAGTTCACCATAAACCTTGTCCTCTGTTATTTACCATGTCATTGTCATACACATTCATGTAAGGTGTGTTGTATTACACTAATATTGTTAAAACATATAATAAGACCTGTGTGGAAATGGCCCAAAAAAGGTAATATTATCCTGTTTATGACATATTCTTGTACTATAACTCACATCTACAATAGTTGTTTATGAAGGGTGCATATAGTAATATTCAATTCTAAGATGTAAATCAATGTATCTCACAGCCAATATAAATTGCCACATTGGTATATATAGTAGTGATGTTACTGATAGGGTGGGCATTATCAGGTGTTTTAAGGCTGCAGGTGAGAGGTTGTGTTGTTTGTGATTTGTTTGACACAATGGCAAAGAGGCGGCCTTCAAGGTCTTATAAATTATCATAAGCCATCCTAGGTTTAGATTTCAACTAAGAATACCAAGAGAACAAAGCAATATTGGTGTTAGAATTAAATCGGAAAGTTTTTTAAATGACATGCCCTATTTGAAACAAAAAGGGTTTCTTTGAACTTGACTGCCCCATTATATATTGTAGCATCAATGCCAAGCTGTGTTAACAGTAGAATAAATTACACTCCCAATGGGTTCTAAAGAGATAAACGTAATACAATTATGATTTCCCATTTTTCTCTCCAAGTATTGGTGATTGTTTTAAGAAGAAATATAAAGTAAATAAGCAAGTATATGTACACAATGTGATAAAGTAATGAGATATGATTATACCTACAAGCTCCATGTATTTGATTAGGTTGTGGCTTCAAAATATACAAAATAAGCTATTTCAAATACACAAATAAGGCTTAAAAAAACAACTCTCATAGTATACTGTCCCTTTAACTATTTGAGATGCTGCTTAAATGTATGTGTTTGTTAAGGCTTCCATGGAGTTACGTTGTTTTTTTAGTCAGTGCAAGGGTTGCTGCGCCTGTAATATGTGGCGAGATGAGAATGGAGTAGATTTTATAAATTCTGCGCACGTAAGTCCTTACGCTGTATATTGGATACCAAATTGTGTTAATCTATGGGGAAAAAAAAATACGCCAGACGGGTGAAATATACATGCGTAACTTGTATGCTACGCCGTATATGTAATACCAAAATCGTGTAAAAACCGGCGGCACAAGCTTTTGCGGGCGCCGCGGCATATGTAATGGAGCCCAATAAATAGCAGATAAATGCACCTAATGTCAGTCTGTTGGTGTAGGAATAAAATCAGAAAATGACAAACACCTCTTACTTTTGTGTAATATTGTGCTTGTAAGATTCTATAGAGAGACCAAACAAAAAGCAAATTCTAGAACCTGAAATACTGCAAATTAAATAGCTGGTTACACCTCCTTTACTGGTTACACCTCCTTTACTAATTGTGCAAGAGCATGAAGTGGTTAAAGTGAATGTAAATTTTTTATGTAATGAAAGTATAATTAGCTAGGTAATCATTATATTAACCAAACCGCCACTTTATTTTTCTCATAAAATGTCTAATAAATATTTATAATACATTTCTAAATAATGCTCGTTGTATATACCTGCTCCTCCCACTCTCAACTTCCTTATTCTTTTCTATTGTATGTATACAGCGATCCCACCCGCTGTGTCAATGCGCGCTCCCGTCTGATAAACACTGCGCATGCGTCAAACCTTGATGCAGCTGTCTGTCAACATTCTTTAAAACTAGGAATAGATAGATTATTCCTTTAATATTTATTGACATGTTATTGTAGAATACGGAGCCACTTTAGCATTGTACTGACCTATCGCTGAAATATTGCAAGAATGAATGTCCGTGAAGTTTGCTATTGCGCATGGGCGAAATCTGAACGAGCTTCAGATAACAATGTAGGAAGTGCTGTATAACGCAAGCGCAATACGGACCCGTGACGACAGCAAAAGGGGTTTGGTCCCCCCGTGGTTAATCAAATTATTGGTTATAACGATCGTACCTACAACGATAATGCAATGCCGGGTGGAGGATTATAATGACGTATGCAAGTAAATAAACAACAAAAAACACGTTAATTTTAATCTTTAAAAAAATTTCATGAATTAAAGTCATATTATTTTAACGTATTTGTTAAGGGGAATTTTAGAGAGCGCGCTGAGTTTACATTCACTTTAATGTTATAACAGCAATAAGAAGAATAATATTAATACCCTTATACTGCCATGTCAGCAAGTGTATATACCAGTCATTAAATATGGTCCTTGTAAAATATCATTATAAAACCAAACTGTTTTAAAAGCATCTTATTAGCAACATTTGCTCTTTAAGATTAACATTGTCAAAAGGCTTCCCAAATGTTTTTTTCTCTGCTACAGTTTGTTAGTGAAAGATATAAATGAGTTCCTATAATGGACAAGAAACTGTGTAGCATATTGCAGGGCCAGGATTAATGTCCCTTTAACATCAAATCAGGAGTCTGGACAGTTTTATTTATATTATCTCTGTTTAAGATTAGTGGATGCAGAGCTGTATCAACAGAGGTGGATATAACAAGCAGGCAGAAAACTATATTTACTTTCTAGGACGGTCACAGTGCCCTGCCTTTCCTACAGCGGTAGACTTGAGTCAATGACGCTTTTACTCACAACAATTACACAGAAAATCTAGCTTCATACGGCCATTTATATCATTTTATAATGAAATAATAGCTGTATGACATCAGCTTGTATAAACATGTAATGAGAAAAACAAACAGTAAAACTAAATAGAACAAAACATATAATGAAGCTATGTACTCTTAAAAGCAAACTCCACAGTTTTTAATAAAGCTTATTTTTTTAAAAATTAAAATGACTTTTATATAATATGCACATATAAAGGGTTATTAACCAAATGATTGACTAGAAAATATCACATAAACATCTCTATGTAGAAAAGGAAGATATTTTACCTCAATATCCCCTAGATTACGAGTTTTGCGCTAAACAGGGCGTGTAACTAACACCAAAAAATTTGCTGGGAAATCAGTACATAACTGATAATGGTGTACACTTGATGGGCACTCACTTTCCTGAAAAGGCTGTTAAATTAATCTCTAATCTACTGAAATCCTATTGGCTGATTTGAACAGCCAATAGGATTTCAGTAGTTCTCATCCTTTTGGCTGTTTTTAACAGCCAATAGAATTTCAAAAGCTTTCATCCTATTGGCTGATTTGAATTTGAAAGTTCAAATCAGCCAATAGGAATGCAAGGTACGCCATTTTGAAATGGCTACCTTGCATTCAACTTCAGTGTACAGCAGTGACCGTATGAAGAAGACTTTCCACGCAGGATGTCTTTGCCTTCTAGGATAGCATCCGCCGGGATGAAGATAGAAGACGCCCCTGAGATGGATTAAGGTGTCCCGCCTGGATGAAGACTTCTCGCCTCCTGGATGAAGATGGATGTCCGGACTTCAGGGTCTGTGAGTAGTATTTATGGGGTTAGTGTTTTTTTTGGGTGTTTTTTTTTAGATTAGGACTTTGGGCAGGTTAAAAGAGCTGAATGCCTTTTTAAGGGCAATCCCCATACAAATGCCCCTTTAGCTTAGGATTTTTTAGAGTTAGGTTTTTTATTTTGGGGGGTTGGTTGGGTGGTGGGGGTTACTTTTAGGGGGACAACTTAGTAATTTTTTTAAGGTAAAAGAGCTGTTTAACTTAGGGTAATACCCTACAAAAGGCCCTTTTAAGGGCTATTGGTAGTTTATTGTAGGTTAGGGTATGTTTTTATTTTGGGGGGCTTTTTATAGGGATATTAGATTAGGTGTAATTGTTTTTATTTTTGATAATTTCGTTTATTATTTTTTGTAAGCTTAGATTTTTTTTCCCCCCGTAGTTTAAACTTAGTTTGTTTTATTTCACAGGTAAGTTTTTATTTATTTTAAGATAGTTACATTTTAATTTAAAGTTAGGGAGGTGTTATGTTTAGGGGTTAATAGTTTAATTTAGTGTTTTAAGATGTGGGGGGAGGTGGTTTAGGGGTTAATACTTTATTATAGTGTTGGCGATGTGGGGGGCCTGCGGATTAGGGGTTAATAGGTGTATTTAGTTAGGGAGAAGTTTTGAACCTTTATTATTAGAGGCTTAAAGAATAGTCTGCCTAAGTGTTTTGTCTCTTAACTTTGATTTTTTACTTAAAGTAATTCAATTTAAGATTTATAACTGAACACTTAAGGAGCAGTGCCTAAGCATATGAAAAACTTTATTTACAAAGATGGACTGTACCTGCTATGTAAGCAGGTCAGTACAAAAAAAGAATGCTTTTATACACTGTGTATAAAAGCATTCTTTTTTTGTACTGACCTGCTTACATAGCAGGTACAGTCCATCTTTGTAAATAAAGGTGTATTTAGTTGTCAGGGCGGCCGATTAGGGGTTAATAACTTTTATTAGTGTTGGCGAAGTCGTGGGGGGAGCGGAATAGGGGTTAATAATTATATTTAGTGTCAGCGATGTCGTTGAGCGACAGATTAGGGGTTAATAGGTTTATTAAATAATCACGATGTAGGTGGCATATTAGGGGTTAATAGGTTTAATATAGTGCTTGCGATGTGGGAGGGTGGATGTTTAGGGGTTAATAGGTAGTTTATGGGTGTTAGTGTACTTTGTAACATTTTAGTTATGAGTTTTGTGAAACATTTTTGTTTTGCAAAATCCATAACTACTGCTCTCAGGTGGGGGTATGGATAGTGTCGGTATAGGCTGTAACACAAGAATTTTAGCCGGACCACACAACCTGTAATACGGCGCTATGGAAAATCCTGCACTCAAACGTTATTTTTTTGAGTGCGGAATGGATGTTGCGTTACAGGCTAAAATGCTTGCGGTATAGCTATACCTCCGCAACTCTTAATATGTGTTTCTGGCCATTACCCGTTAATAGCCATACTGCAAAACCCGTAATCTAGCCGTATGTCCCCAGTAGCCACATCTGATTGTAGAGGAACTATACACAACCAATCAGGTTCCTAGTCCCGGGACATGTAAGGGAGTGTGTATTTGGTGTGTGCGGCATAGTCATGTTATGTTCCTCCTCTATAAAATATCTCAAGATTATGGAAAATACTACTAGATCACTGTAACGCAAAGTGGGAACGTAGAACTGATGATGCTGACTGGCTGCTTTTTCCCCCACCATGCAAATGACAGTATAAAGAGTAGTTGAATGGTTACTTACTACTCTCAGAGCATGTAGTCTGGTGAGTTGATCTTAACTTTAAAGGGACACTGAACCCACATTTTCTTTTGTGATTCAGATAGAGCATGACATTTTAAGCAACTTTCTAATTTACTCCTTTTATCAAATTTTCTTTATTCTCTTGGTATCTTTATTTGAAATGCAAGAATGTAAGTTTAGATGCCGGCCCATTTTTGGTGAACAACCTGGGTTGTCCTTGCTGATTGGTGGATAAATTAACACTCCAATAAAAAAATGCTGTCCAGAGTACTGAACCAAATAAAAAAGCTTAGATGCCTTCTTTTACAAATAAAGATAGCAAGAGAGCGAAGAAACATACGGCTAGATTACAAGTTGTGCGTTAGGGTAAAAAAGCAGCGTTAAGAGGTCCTAACGCTGCTTTTTTATGCCCGCTGGTATTACGAGTCTTGCAGGTTTAGGGTGACCGCACACTTGTTTGGCTTTACCGCAAAACGACTTACGTAAACCTTGTAAAGTCTTTTTTCTATGGGACTTCCATAGCGCTGATATTACAAGTCTGTTCTGGGAGGCCAAAAAGTGAGAGGTACAGCCCACCCTGTCAAGATCCCTAACGCATTTAAAAGTTTTACACTACAACGCTGTAGCATAAAACTCATAACTAAAGTGCTAAAAAGTACACTAACACCCATAAACTACCTATTAACCCCTAAACCGAGGCCCTCCCGCATTGCAAACACTATAATAACAATTTTAACCCCTAATCTGCCGCTCCGGACACCGCCGCCACCTACAATATATTTATGAACCCCTAATCTGCCTTCCCCAATGTCGCCGACACCTACATTATATTATTAACCCCTAATCTGCCGCCACCAACGTCGCCGCCACTATATTAAAGTTATTAACACCTAAACCTAAGTCTAACCCTAAACTTAACACCCCCTGACTTAAATATAATTTAAATAAATCTAAATAAATATTCCTATCATTAACTAAATTATTCCTATTTAAAACTAAATACTTACCTATAAAATAAACCCTAAGCTATCTACAATATAACTAATAGTTACATTGTATCTAGCTTAGGGTTTATTTTTATTTTACAGGCAAGTTTGTATTTATTTTAACTAGGTAGAATAGTTATTAAATAGTTATTAACTATTTAATAACTACCTAGCTAAAATAAATACAAAAGTACCTGTAAAATAAAACCTAACCTAAGTTACAATAACACCTAACACTACACTATAATTAAATAAATTAACTAAATTAAATACAATTAAATAAATTACATATAATTAGCTAAAGTACAAAAAAAACAACACTAAATTACGGAAAATAATAAACAAATTACAGATATTTAAACTAATTACACCTAATCTAACAGCCCTATTAAAATAAAAAAGCCCCCACAAAATAAAAAAAAACCCTAGCCTAAACTAAACTACCAATAGCCCTTAAAAGGGCCTTTTGCGAGGCATTGCCCCAAAGTAATCAGCTCTTTTTCCTGCTGTTCCAATCAGCCAATAGAATGCGAGCTCAATCCTATTGGCTGATTGGATCAGCCAATAGGATTGAACTTCAATCCTATTGGCTGATTACATTAGCCAATAGGATTTTCTCTGCCTTAATTCCGATTGGCTGATAGAATTCTATCAGCCAATCGGAATTCAAGGGACGCCATCTTGGATGACGTTATTTAAAGGAACCTTCATTCTTCAGTTGGACTTCATTGGAAGAGGATGCTCCGCGTCGGATGTCTTGAAGATGGAGCCGCTCCGCGCCGGATGGATGAAGATAGAAGATGCCGTCTGGATGAAGACTTCTGCCCGTCTGGAGGACCTCTTCTGGCCGGCTTCGATGAAGACTTCTGCCCGTCTTGAGGACCACTTTGCCCATCTTCGTTGAGGACTTCGGCCCGGCTGGGTGAAGACTTCTCAAGGTAGGGTGATCTTCAAGGGGTTAGTGTTAGTTTTTATTAAGGGGGTATTGGATGGGTTTTAGAGTAGGGTTGGGTGTGTGGGTGGTGGGTTTTTAATGTTGGGGGGGTATTGTTCTTTTTTTACAGGTAAAAGAGCTGATTACTTTGGGGCAATGCCCCACAAAAGGCCCTTTTTAATTTCCACATTTTCACATATCTGTAATACCCGTTTAAAACATATACTTCCAAAGAAAGAAACAAAAAAACAATAACAAAGGAATCTCAGAAAATAAATTGTACAGTAACGTATATTTTTCTCTAACTTTAAAGGGAGGGTAATCCTTAGTTTTGAAGAATGTGCCACAATATATTCCCACACTAATACTGAATTTTCATTTATACCCAAATGGAGAATTAATTTGTTTAACAATATGTTGTTTTTTTTTAATCCAAGCTGGTACTTTAAGCTCTAATTGCTCCAACATGTGTTTTCCTATTTGATTGTTAGAGCGATAAAATACCTCCCAACATTTCTGGCTGTGTATCAAGGACTCAGGCGGTTGTAGGCGACCCGTTACTATTTGGTGAGTGTAGCTGTGTTGGGAGGGGTGGGATTATGGGTGGTTAGTGAGCAGGATTGTGGGTGTGTCAGGGTGGTCATTGGGTGTTTCTGGGTAGTTTGGGCATTCCATGAGTGGGGCTAAGAAAATTCTGCAAATAGGGACATTTGACCATCTCAGAGGGACAGCAAGACAGAGCTCAGAATCAGAGACTACCTCTCAAATAGGGACAGTTGGGAGGGCTGCAATACAGCCAAACAGAAGAGCACCGCCTACACTGTTAAGTTCATGGTGTGCCTGCACTGTTGAGTTCAGGGTGTGCCTACACTGTTGAGTTCAGGGTGTGCCTACACTGTTGAGTTCAGGGTGTGTCTACACTGTTGAGTTCAGGGTGTGTCTAGACTGGTGAGTTCAAGGCATGCCTACACTGTTAAGTTCATGGTGTGCCTGCACTGTTGAGTTCAGGGTGTGCCTACACTGTTGAGTTCAGGGTATGCCTACACTGTTGAGTTCAGGGTGTGCCTACACTGTTGAGTTCAGGGTGTGCCTACACTGTTGAGTTCAGGGTGTGCCTACACTGGTGATTTCAGGGTGTGTCTAGACTGGTGAGTTCAAGGCATGCCTACACTGTTAAGTTCATGGTGTGCCTGCACTGTTGAGTTCAGGGTGTGCCTACACTGTTGAGTTCAGGGTGTGCCTACACTGTTGAGTTCAGGGTGTGCCTACACTGGTGATTTCAGGGTGTGTCTAGACTGGTGAGTTCAAGGCATGCCTACACTGTTGAGTTCAGGGTGTGCCTGCACTGTTGAGTTCAGGGTGTGCCTACACTGTTGAGTTCAGGGTGTGCCTACACTGTTGAGTTCAGGGTGTGTCTAGACTGGTGAGTTCAGGGTGTGTCTAGACTGGTGAGTTCAAGGCATGCCTACACTGTTAAGTTAAGGGTGTGCCTACACTGGTGAGTTCAGGGTGTGCCTACACTGGTGAGTTCAGGGTGCGCCTACATTGTTGAGTTCAGGGTGTGCCTACACTGGTGATTTCAGGGTGTGCCTACACTGGTGATTTCAGGGTGTGCCTACACTGGTGAGTTCAGGGTGTGCCTACACTAGTGAGTTCAGGGCGTGCCTACACTGTTAAGTTAAGGGTGTGCCTACACTGGTGAGTTCAGGGAGTGCGCATTTCCGGGAGGCAGACTAGCATGAGCAGTAGGCTAATGTTTAGCCCATACCACACTTTTATTTAAATAAGAAAAAAATAGTTGCAGCTCACTGCCCAATTGAGGATCTGGAGCTCTCCTTTAGACTAAAAATATATTAATAAACAAATTCTTCAGTATTGATGAAAACTCAGTACTTGTGCAAGTGTATACCACGGCACATTATTTAAGCCAAGGTTTCTGTCCCTTTAACTGTTACTGTAGTTTGTTATTTATGGTAGGAACTCACCAGAAAATGTCACGATGGATGCAAGGAGTTGTATATCAGGTTTTTAAATTCAACTTAAAAGCCTTATAAAAACAAAATTAATATCAACTCCTTAAAGTGATTTTTTTTTGGTCTTAATAAATAAAAACTAGAGCTCTTGGCTCCCTAAATAGGCAGCAGAAATACATTTCCTAGAAAGATTGTTTAACCTCTTAAGCCTTTTAAGGGCTATTTGTAATTTAGTATAGGGTAGGATTTTTTATTATTTTGGGGGGCTTTTTATTTTATTAGGGGGATTAGATTAGGTGTAATTAGTTTAAAAAACTTGTAATTATTTTATTATTTTCTGTAATTTAGTGTGGTTTTTTTCGTACTTTTTTTTTTAAATTGTATTTAATTGTATTTAGTTTAGGTAATTAATTTAATTATAGTGTAGTGTTAGGTGTAATTGTAACTTAGGTAAGGATTTATTTTACAGGTAAATTTGAATTTATTTTAACTAGGTAGCTATTAAATCATTAATAACTATTTAATAACTATTCTACCTAGTTAAAATAAATACAAAGTTGCCTGTAAAATAAAAATAAATCAGAAGCTAGCTACAATGTAACTATTAGTTATATTGTAGCTATCTTAGGGTTTATTTTATAGGTAAGTATTTAGTTTTAAATATGAATAATTTAATTAATGATAGCTATTTTTTTTAGATTTATTTAAATTATATTTAAGTTAGGAGGGTTAGACTTAGGTTTAGGGGTTAATAACTTTAATATAGTGGCGGTGACTTTGTGGGCGGCAGATTAGGGGTTAATACATGTAGGTAGGTTTCAGCGACATTGGGGGTGGCAGATTAGGGGTTAATAAATATAATGTAGGGTTTGGCGATGTTGGGGGCAGCAGATTAGGGGTTCATAAGTATAATGTAGGTGGCGGCGGTGTTCGGAGCGGCAGATTAGGGGTTAATAATATAATGCAGGTGTCGGCGATGTTGGGGGCGGCAGATTAGGAGTTAATAAGTGTAAGATTAGGGGTGTTTAGACTCGGGGTTCATGTTAGGGTGTTAGGTGTAGACATAAAAAGTTTTTCCCCATAGGAATCAATGGGGCTACGTTAGGAGCTTTACGCTGCTTTTTTGCAGGTGTTAGGTTTTTTTTTTCCAGCCGGCTCTCCCCCATTGATTCCTATGGGGAAATCGTGCACAAGCACGTACGACCAGCTCATCGCTAACGTAAGCAGCGCTGGTATTGAGGTGAGATGTGGAGCTAAATTTTGCTCTATGCTCACCTTTTTGCGACTAACGCCGGGTTTCTAAAAACCCCTAATACCAGCGTTGTCTGTAGGTGCGCGGTGAGCATAAACTGCTCATTAGCACCGCACTGCCTTCATAATCTAGGCGTTTGTGTTTCACAAATTCCCTGTCTCTATGCCCATATAACTTTAAAGAGTTCCAGGAAAAATATGAGGTGCCAGCTTCCGATAAGTTTTTTGTTTTCGGGCGAAACATTATTTGCTTCAAATACTAAGTATAGAACTAAGAATTGTCCAAAAACAAATGATCATAGATTGCCCTAGGATTAAAAAAGGTTTACTATTGCTTTTGTATGGTATTCTGCAGATCCCAATGGTGGAAAGCTCTATTAGAGAATACACCAATAGATGGGACAGATATAGGCATGTATTTATCAAGCCGTCAACCACAAATAAGCTGGAATTCCGCAGCGTATTTGTGGCGAGCCTGATTCGCCTTAGTTATCAAACCCTACAAACCGGCAAAAGTAGAATTTAGTGACGTAGCATACGATCCGCCGGACTCAGTCCGACACAGATCGATGCTTACGTCACTACAGATGTTCCGAACGCAAGTTTGGCACAATCTGACTACTTTTGTAAGTTATCAAACTACTACCAGGTACGCTCGGCACTGTTCCGGCCCAGCGTACCTGGTTTTTAATCCGCCACCCTGGAGGCGGCAGATGCCATAGGGATCAATGGGAGTCGAAAAGCAGCGAGAGCTTATGTTCGCTGCTGCCTGATATCCCATTGAGTCCTATGGGAACGTGTACACCTAACACCCTAACATCTACCCCGAGTCTAAACACCCCTAATCTGCCCCCCCTACACCACCGCCACCTACATTATACTTATTAACCCCTAATCTGCCGCCCCCTACACCGCCGCCACCTACATTACACTTATTAAAACCCCTAATCTGCCACCACCTACATTATACTTATTAACCCCTAATCTGCCGCCCCGACACCGACGCAACCTAAATAAAACTTATTAACCCCTATCCCGCCGCTCCCGGACCCTGCCGCAACAAAATAAACTTATTAACCCCTAAACCGCCGCTCTCGGAGCCCACCGCCACCTACATTATACTTATTAACCCTTAATCTTCCGCCCCCTACACCGTTGCCACCTACATTATATTTATTAACCCCTAATCTGCCCCCCTACACCGCCACCACCTACATTATATTTATTAACCCCTAATCTGCCCCCTCTGCACCGCCGCCATTACATAAAATTTATTAACCCCTAAACCTAAGTCTAACCCTAACACCCCCTAATTTAAATATAATTTAAATATATCTAAATAAATATTACTATCATTAACTAAATAAATCCTATTTAAAACTAAATACCTATACCTATAAAATAAACCCTAAGATAACTACAATATAACTAATAGTTACATTGTAGCCATCTTAGGGTTTATTTCTTTCATGTAATTAGCAAGAGTCCATGAGCTAGTGACGTATGGGATATACATTCCTACCAGGAGGGGCAAAGTTTCCCAAACCTTAAAATGCCTATAAATACTCCCCTCACCACACCCACAAATCAGTTTTACAAACTGCCTCCCGTGGAGGTGGTGAAGTAAGTTTGTGCTAGATTCTTCGTTGATATGCGCTTTTCCTCTCAATGCAGTGAATGTCAGAGGGATGTGAAGAGAGTATTGCCTATTTGAATACCATGGTCTCCTTCTACGGGATCTATTTCATAGGTTCTCTGTTATCGGTCGTAGAGATTTCTTCTCCTAACTCCCTTTTCAGATCGACGATATACTCTAATATACCATTACCTCTACTGATTCTCGTTTCAGTACTGGTTTGGCTATCTACTATATGTAGATGAGTGTCTTGGGGTAAGTAATTCTTATTTCTATTTATGACACTCAAAGCTATGGTTGGGCACTTTATATGTAAAGTTCTAAATATATGTCTATAAACTTATATTTGCCTTGATTCAGGATAATCAGTATTCCTTTAAAATTCAGACTGTCAGTTTCATTATTTGGGATAATGCATTTCAAATTATTTTTTTCTTTACCTTGAAAATTTTCAATTGACCATTTTTTCCTGCGTGCTGTTAGGCTTGCGGGGGCAGAAAATGTTTCTTTTTATTGCGTCATTTTTGGCGCTGACTTTTTTGGCGCAAAAATTTGTCATTTCCGGCGCCGTAGTTGACGGCGGAAGTTGTATTCTGTTAACGTCATTTTTTGACGCATGCGTATTCAGACATTTTGTGCGCCAAAAAATGTGGGCGTCGGTTTTGGCGTCAGAGGATGTGGCGTCATATTTGGCGCCAAATATATGGGCGTTGTATTTGGCGCCAATAATGTGGGCGTCGTATTTGGCGCCAAAAAAAGTGGGCATCTTTTATGTTCCACTTTTTTTCTTCACATTATTTAAACCTCACTTTTTTATTGCATCTGGTTTCTAGAAGCTTATTATTTTGCATTCTTTCCCATTCCTGAAACTGTCATTTAAGGAATTTGATAATTTTGCTTTAAATTTTGTTTTTTTCTATTACATATTGCAAGATTTCACTGTTCCTGTTTCAAAACATACTAAGGGATTCCTGTTGACTGAGTTCAGTCCTACCAAAGCTAAGTTAATTTATTTTCAATGTTATGAATGTTTATCTTTAGCTATGGTTTCTTATAAGTTTCATGTTAAACTTTTATATGCAGAATCCATTAGTATTTATGCTTTATATATTGCTATTCTTTTTACATCTTATGTACAAGAAATACTTAGAAGATTTATAAGAATTTATTTCTGATTCTATTTTAAAGGCTTTGTCTGACTTCGTGCCTTCTAATAAAATTTTTAGGTCTTTTTCAAACTTCTTTTTTAATTATTGAAGTTTCAAATGTCCAACAACATACTAATTTATCCTTCTCTGATGATGTTTTTTTCTCACTCAGAATTTTCTTCATCAGATTTTGACACTAACAAATCTACTTTTTTATTTTTTTTTTAAAGTACATTTGTTCTTTGTTGAAAAGGTGTTGATTATTTTGGATATTAAGGTAACTAGTTCTTTTTCAAGACTAGCTAACATTTTATTTCTGCTTATTTATTCTTCTGTGTTTTCAGAGGTTTTTTCCAGTTCCTCATACTAGGGAATGGAATAGGCTGAGAATTTTCTTTTATTCCTTATTCAAACTATATTCTTTGCCGGCAGTTAAATTCAATTTGGAGGGTTCTCCAATTTATTGGGGCTATCTATACTCCTACTAATTATGCTATTGTTTCTATAGCAAAATAGTATTTATTTTTCCTTTAGATAGTTGTATCTTATTTATGGAAAATTATTTAGTTTCAGGTACTTTTCTTGGACCTGTGATTTATTTGGATGATGTTGCAATTGCTTAATTTTTTCTGTTTACTTTAAGATCAAGTATCAGATTATGATTTATTTTAGCATTGTTAAAGGGACAAAATTTACTAGACTAGGTGCTGTTGCATTTGTCTTGTTGTTTTGCATTTATTGATTATGCAAGTCCAGTATTTTGACTGGTCCTTTAACTGGACTATCATGCTAATAATTTCATTTGTCTCTTCATTTTATTGAATATTTTTGCAAATGAGGTTTAATCTATGTCTTTAGCTGTTTTAGCTAGAAGAATTTTGTGATTTCTAAAAATCCATATTTATTTTGTTCTAAGATAATCAATTATTTGTTTTATAATTGGATTCAATTCTTAACTGTTACTCTGGGCTTCAAGATTGAGTTCTAAGACTAAAACTTTAAGCTTATATTAGTTTGGTTGTTCTTATTAAGGAACGAATTCCTGAATTCTTTCTCAAGTAACATGTTTTTAATTGGAAATTTTTCAGTTCAAAATCAGCTCCCTAAAATTGCGATGTACGTGCCGTATTCCAGCTCGGCTGGTAAGGGGCAGGTTAAGACTTTTTTGAAATTTATTTGGTTCTATTCGGTCCAAATTTCTTTGATTTTGGGTACAGAATAAGTTCAGAATAAACCGTCTGTGAGAATTATTTTTTCTCTATTATATTCCAGCTATTCCAGTAAGGCTAACACTTTCTTTAAGTGTGTTTCGGTCCTATATATTTTGGGTACTGTTGAAGCATGGCTGATCACCCGTGGGGTTCAAGCGCTGCTCAGACCTGGAATCTTCTGGGGTATTTCTTCCAGTTCCATTTTTAGGAACTGGGTTTTGGAGTTTTATTCAAACTATTCTGCCTTTTTTTTGGTCAGTGATAGCATTATTTGTTTTCATTAGATACAATAAATGCATATTTTCATTTTTCTGTTTTCATTCAGATTATTTTCTAAGGATGCGGAATCTCATATGATTCACTTTGTTCTTCCAAGACATAGTTAGAGGATCTCTTGATTCCTCACACAAGGGTCACCTTTTTTAGGTTTCCAGATAGTTTGTGTCACTGTCTTTGTCTCTATCAGACAAGGGACAATTTTATTGGGTTCCGTCTGTCGGTACCTTTTAGTCTCTATTATTTCCTTCAGTTGCTATATATGCATAGAAGTTTTAGGTCTTATGACCACAGCATTGGATTCAATTCCCTTTGCTCATTTTCAATAGAAAGAACCTTTCCAGTTTTTTATGCTGAATTATGGTGCAGGGATTCTAGGATTTCACATTTTAAATCTTCGAATCCTAATATTTATCTATCTTGATTTGGTGGTTAAGATCACCATCATTTAGTTCTACAGGTCTCTTCGTTTCTTTCAACCTGGACCATGATTTCTACAGATGTGAGTCTTTTATGTTGGGAGGCTGTCTGAGGATCTCTGTCAGCACAAGGGGTTTGGAAATCTCAGGAGGCGAGATTACCATTTGATATTTTAGAACTCCATGCATTCTCAGAGTTTTTCAGTTAGTTTCTTTTTGAAGAAGAGACGTTTATTGTCTTTCAGACAATATCACAACTATGGTGTATGTCAATCTTCAGGGTGGGACTATCAGTCCTTAGGCTGTGACAGAAGTGTCTCGGATATTAGCTTGGGCTAAATCCAGCTCCTATCTAAATTCTGTGTTTTTTTTCCAGGTATAGATATTTGGGAAGCGGATTATCTCAAGCTTTACATCCGGGAGAATGGTCTCTCATACCCAGATATGTTTTTCAATTTTTCAGATGTGAGCATTTCTAGAAATAGATCTGTTGGCATCTCATCTGAATAAAGAACTTCCCAGGGGCCTATTCAGGTCCGGGGATCCTCAGGTGGAAGTAGTGTATGCATTGACATTTCTTTGGAATTATCTTTTTGCCTATTTCTTTCCGCCTCTAGTTCTTCTTCCAAAGTGATTTCCAATTGGCTGATAGAATTCTATCAGCCAATCAGAATTCATGGGACGCCATATTGGATGATGTCATTTAAAGGAACCTTCATTCTTCAGTTGGATGTCGTTTGAAGAGGATGCTCCGCATCAGATGTCTTGATGATGAACCTGCTTCGCGCCGGATGGATGAAGACTTCTGCCCATCTGGAGGATCACTTCTGCCCATCTGGAGGACCACTTCTGCCGGCTTTGTGGAGGACTTTGGCCCGGTTGGGTGAAGACTTCTCAAGGTAGGGTGATCTTCAAGGGGTTAGTGTTAGGTTTTTTTTAAGGGGGGATTGGGTGGGTTTTAGAGTAGGGTTGGTTGTGGGTTTTAATGTTTGGGGGTTGTAATTTGTTTTTTACAGGTAAAAGAGCTGATTACTTTGGGGCAATGCCCCACAAAAGGCCCTTTTAAGGGCTATTTGTAATTTAGTGTAGGGTAGGGCCTTTTTTATTTTGGGGGGCTTTTTTATTTTGTTAAGGGGATTAGATTAGGTGTAATTAGTTTAATTAATAATAAAATCTTGTAATTATTTTATTATTTTCTGTAATTTAGTGTGTTTTTTTGTACTTTAGATAAAAAAAAATTAATTGTATTTAATTGTATTTAGTTTAGGGAATTTATTTAATTATAGTGTAGTGTTAGGTGTAATTGTAACTTAGGTTAGGTTTTATTTTACAGGTATATTTGTCTTTATTTTAACTAGGAAGTTATTAAATAGTTAATAACTATTTAATAACTATTGTACTTAGTTAAAATAAATACAAACTTGCCTGTAAAATAAAAATAAACCCTAAGATAGTTACTATGTAACTATTAGTTATATTGTAGCTATCTTAGGGTTTATTTTATAGGTAAGTATTTAGTTTTAAATAGGATTTATTTAGTTAATGATAGTAATATTTATTTAGATATATTTAAATTATATTTAAGTTAGGGGGTGTCAGGGTTAGGGTTAGACTTAGGTTTAGTGGTTAATAAATTTAATATAGTGTCGACGACATTGGGGGCGGCAGATTAGGGGTTAAAATATGTAGGTAGGTGGCGGCGGTGTAGGGGGTCAGATTAGGGGTTAATAAGTATAATGTAGGTGGCGGCGGGGTCCGGGAGCGGCGGTTTAGGGGTTAATAATTTTATTTAGTTGCGGTGGGGTTCGGGAGCGGCGGTTTAGGGGTTAAACACTTTATTTAGTTGCAGTGGGCTTCGGGAACAGTGGTTTAGGGGTTAAACACTTTATTTAGTTGCGGCGGGGTCCAGGAGCGGCGGTTTAGGGGTTAAACAGTATAATATAGTGTGGGTGTTTAGTGACAGGGTACCAAGAAAGCTGAAAAAAAGCCGAAGAGCAGTGAGATCAATGACTGTTAGTTAACAACAGTCCGCTGCTCAACGCACAGTACTTGGTGCGCGGCTTTTTTACATATTTTTTGGTAACTTTGGAGAACGTATTCAAGTCCACGGCCGATGTTAGGTGATCTTAGGCGAGCGAAAAATCAACGCTTTGATAAATAGATGCCATAATCTTAAAGCAAGTTTGGATATTCCAAAAAGCTTTGACGTAAGTAAGAGAACCACGAAATCAGCCAAACTTAGAGAATCACACTTCAGACTTGTCCACCAGGTCTACATAACCCCAAGGAGGGCACATAAATGGAACAGTCAGATAGTAAATAATTGTAAAAAATGTGGCATGGAGGATCCATGTATTATTCATATGATGTATTTATGCACCAAGATTAGACAACTTTGTGGCAAAATGTATTACTTTGTTTTTATGGTCACAAGGAAAAAGATTAAAATATCAGTAGAAAATTCAATTTTTTTAAATAAGGAGGAAGAATGGGGTTTGAACTGTAGATTCAATCGGTGGGTCATTATTCTTACAAGATCACTAATCTTTGAGAATTGGATAAACAAAAGAATCCCCTCCATAGGAGCAATTAAAAGGCTATTAGTTAAGCAAGCAATCCTGGAGGCCTATGATACTAAATTTTATAAAATGGATGGAATAGGTACCTATTGTAACATATGTTTGGAATTTATTATATATACGGGGAAGAATGTCATATTGAACATTTCTCAAATAATTCCATTGGTTGGAGTGGAGGAGGAATGGGGGGGGGTGGAAGGAGGAGAGAAGAGGAATTAACCCTCATGGGACCCTTTATTTCCTGTTTTTGTTTGTTTTGTTATTAAGGGCATAAATAAATAAATACTCAGGTGGGTAGGTATAGAGTTAAATTGAATATTGAAGTTCTAGAATTTTAAGCTCAAACAGATTTAGTGGAAGGGAAAGAAGGAACGAATAGGAGGGAATAAACCAGTCGTATTAGATAATTATCCCTTTATAAGATCAGAACATAAATCTGAGTAAGGTTTAATGACGTAGATATTAAACATTTTGTTTTCTCTTTTCTTTTTCTGTAACACTTACTGAAATGATTTCCATAATTGTATGTTTTATTTTTTATCTTTTTCAATAAAAAAATTAAAAAAAAAGTATCTATGTATGAGTGAGTGCATTTATGATATTTGTAAATGATTGTGTGTGACAATATAGATATGAGTGAGTGTATGTATGAGTGAGTATGTATGTATGAGTAAGTGTATTTATGAGTGAGTGTGTATGTATGAGTGAGTCTATATGTGTTTATAAGTGAGTGTGTCTGTATGAGTGAGTCTGTATGTGTATATAAGTGAGTGTGTATGTATGAGTGAGTCTGTATGTATGAGTGAGTCTGTATGTGTATATAGGTGAGTGTGTCTGTATGAGTGAGTCTGTATGTGTATATAGGTGAGTGTGTTTGTATGAGTGAGTCTGTATGTATGAGTGAGTCTGTATGTGTATATAGGTGAGTGTGTTTGTATGAGTGAGTCTGTATGTGTATATAGGTGAGTGTGTTTGTATGAGTGAGTCTGTATGTGTATATAAGTTAGTGTTTATGTATGTGTGAGTCTGTATGTTTATGAGTGAGTGTTTATGTATGAGTGAGTCTATGTGTATATGAGTGTGTATGTATGAGCGAGTGTATTTATCATATTTTTGAGTGATTGTGTGTGTGAATATAGATATGAGTGAGTGAGTCTCTGTATGTATGAGTATATTTATGATATTTGTAAATGATTGTGTGTGTGTGAATATAGATATGAGTGAGTATATGTATAAGGGAGTGTATTTATGAGTGAGTGTGTATGTATGAATGAGTGTATTTATGAGTGAGTGTGTATGTATGTATTTATGAGTGAGTGTGTATGTATTTATGTATGAGTGAGTGTGTATGTATTTATGTATGAGTGAGTGAGTGTGTATGTATGAGTGAGTGTGTATGTATTTATGTATGTATGAGTGAGTGTGTATGTATGTATGAGTGAGTGTATTTATGAGGGAGTGTGTGTGTATGTATTTGAGTGCGTGTGTATGTAGGTATGAGTGAGTGTATTTGATGTAAGATTAGCTGCTATATAACATATAGGTTCACGTGTAGTGCTGTAAGATTAGCTGCTATATAATATATAGGTGCACGTGTAATGCTGTAAGATTAGCTGCTATATAACATATAGGTGCACGTGTAATGCTGTAAGATTAGCTGCTATATAACATATAAGTTGCACATGTAATGCTGTAAGATTAGCTGCTATATAACATATAGGTGCACATGTAATGCTGTAAGATTAGCTGCTATATAACATATAGGTGCACGTTTAATGCTATATAACATGTAGATGCATGTGTAATGCTGTAAGATTAGCTGCTATATAACATATAGGTGCACATGTAACGCTGTAAGATTAGCTGCTATATAACATATAGGTGCATGTGTAATGCTGTAAGATTAGCTGCTATATAACATATACGTGCAAATGTAATACTGTAAGATTAGCTGCTATATAACATATAGGTGCATGTGTAATACTGTAAGATTAGCTGCTATATAACATATAGGTGCATGTGTAACATATAGGTGCATGTGTAACATATAGGTGCATGTGTAATACTGTAAGATTAGCTGCTATATAACATATAGGTGCATGTGTAATGCTGTAAGATTAGCTGCTATATAACATATAGGTGCATGTGTAATGCTATATAACATATACGTGCACGTGTAATGCTGTAAGATTAGCTGCTATATAACATATAGGTGCACATGTAATGCTGTAAGATTAGCTGCTATATAACATATAGGTGCACATATAGTGCTGTAAGACTAGCTGCTATATAACATATAGGTGCATGTGTAATGCTGTAAGATTAGCTGCTATATAACATATAGGTGCACATGTAATTCTGTAAGATTAGCTGCTATATAACATATAGGTGCATGTGTAATGCTGTAAGATTAGCTGCTATATAACATATAGGTGCACATGTAATTCTGTAAGATTAGCTGCTATATAACATATAGGTGCACATGTAATGCTGTAAGATTAGCTGCTATATAACATATAGGTGCACGTGTAATGCTGTAAGATTAGCTGCTATATAACATATAGGTGCATGTGTAATGCTGTAAGATTAGCTGCTATATAACATATAGGTGCATGTGTAATGCTGTAAGATTAGCTGCTATATAACATATAGGTGCATGTGTAATGCTGTAAGATTAGCTGCTATATAACATATAGGTGCACATGTAATGCTGTAAGATTAGCTGCTATATAACATATAGGTGCACGTGTAATGCTGTAAGATTAGCTGCTATATAACATATAGGTGCACATGTAATGCTGTAAGATTAGCTGCTATATAACATATAGGTGCATGTGTAATACTGTAAGATTAGCTGCTATATAACATATAGGTGCACGTATAGTGCTGTAAGACTAGCTGCTATATAACATATAGGTGCATGTGTAATACTGTAAGATTAGCTGCTATATAACATAGGTGCTTGTGTAATGCTGTAAGATTAGCTGCTACATAACATATAGGTGCATGTGTAATACTGTAAGATTAGCTGCTATATAACATATAGGTGCACGTGTAATGCTGTAAGATTAGCTGCTATATAACATATAGGTGCACGTGTAATGCTGTAAGATTAGCTGCTATATAACATATAGGTGCACATGTAATGCTGTAAGATTAGCTGCTATATAACATATAGGTGCACATTTAATGCTATATAACATGTAGATGCATGTGTAATGCTGTAAGATTAGCTGCTATATAACATATAGGTGCATGTGTAATGCTATAGAACATGTAGATGCACGTTTAATGCTGTAAGATTAGCTGCTATATAACATATAGGTGCACGTGTAATGCTGTAAGATTAGCTGCTATATAACATATAGGTGCAAATGTAATACTGTAAGATTAGCTGCTATATAACATATAGGTGCATGTGTAATGCTGTAAGATTAGCTGCTATATAACATATAGGTGCATGTGTAATGCTGTAAGATTAGCTGCTATATAACATATAGGTGCACGTGTAATGCTGTAAGATTAGCTGCTATATAACATATAGGTGCACATGTAATGCTGTAAGATTAGCTGCTATATAACATATAGGTGCACATTTAATGCTATATGACATGTAGATGCATGTGTAATGCTGTAAGATTAGCTGCTATATAACATATAGGTGCATGTGTAATGCTATAGAACATGTAGATGCACGTTTAATGCTGTAAGATTAGCTGCTATATAACATATAGGTGCACGTGTAATGCTGTAAGATTAGCTGCTATATAACATATAGGTGCAAATGTAATACTGTAAGATTAGCTGCTATATAACATATAGGTGCATGTGTAATGCTGTAAGATTAGCTGCTATATAACATATAGGTGCATGTGTAATGCTGTAAGATTAGCTGCTATATAACATATAGGTGCACGTGTAATGCTGTAAGATTAGCTGCTATATAACATATAGGTGCACATGTAATGCTGTAAGATTAGCTGCTATATAACATATATGTGCATGTGTAATGCTGTAAGATTAGCTGCTATATAACATATAGGTGCACATGTAATGCTGTAAGATTAGCTGCTATATAACATATAGGTGCACGTGTAGTGCTGTAAGATTAGCTGCTATATAACATATAGGTGCACATGTAATACTGTAAGATTAGCTGCTATATAACATATAGGTGCATGTGTAATGCTGTAAGATTAGCTGCTATATAACATATAGGTGCACATGTAATGCTGTAAGATTAGCTGCTATATAACATATAGGTGCACGTGTAATGCTGTAAGATTAGCTGCTATATAACATATAGGTGCACATGTAATGCTGTAAGATTAGCTGCTATATAACATATAGGTGCATGTGTAATACTTAAGATTAGCTGCTATATAACATATAGGTGCACGTATAGTGCTGTAAGACTAGCTGCTATATAACATATAGGTGCATGTGTAATACTGTAAGATTAGCTGCTATATAACATAGGTGCTTGTGTAATGCTGTAAGATTAGCTGCTACATAACATATAGGTGCATGTGTAATACTGTAAGATTAGCTGCTATATAACATATAGGTGCACATGTAATGCTGTAAGATTAGCTGCTATATAACATATAGGTGCACATGTAATGCTGTAAGATTAGCTGCTATATAACATATATGTGCACATGTAATACTGTAAGATTAGCTGCTATATAACATATAGGTGCACATTTAATGCTATAGAACATGTAGATGCACGTTTAATGCTGTAAGATTAGCTGCTATATAACATATAGGTGCACGTGTAATGCTGTAAGATTAGCTGCTATATAACATATAGGTGCAAATGTAATACTGTAAGATTAGCTGCTATATAACATATAGGTGCATGTGTAATGCTGTAAGATTAGCTGCTATATAACATATAGGTGCATGTGTAATGCTGTAAGATTAGCTGCTGTATAACATATAGGTGCACGTGTAATGCTGTAAGATTAGCTGCTATATAACATATAGGTGCACATGTAATGCTGTAAGATTAGCTGCTATATAACATATAGGTGCACATTTAATGCTATATAACATGTAGATGCATGTGTAATGCTGTAAGATTAGCTGCTATATAACATATAGGTGCATGTGTAATGCTATAGAACATGTAGATGCACGTTTAATGCTGTAAGATTAGCTGCTATATAACATATAGGTGCACGTGTAATGCTGTAAGATTAGCTGCTATATAACATATAGGTGCATGTGCAATGCTGTAAGATTAGCTGCTATATAACATATAGGTGCATGTGTAATGCTGTAAGATTAGCTGCTATATAACATATAGGTGCACGTGTAATGCTGTAAGATTAGCTGCTATATAACATATAGGTGCACATGTAATGCTGTAAGATTAGCTGCTATATAACATATATGTGCATGTGTAATGCTGTAAGATTAGCTGCTATATAACATATAGGTGCACATGTAATGCTGTAAGATTAGCTGCTATATAACATATAGGTGCACGTTTAATGCTGTAAGATTAGCTGCTATATAACATATAGGTGCATGTGTAATGCTGTAAGATTAGCTGCTATATAACATATAGGTGCACGTGTAATGCTGTAAGATTAGCTGCTATATAACATATAGGTGCACGTGTAGTGCTGTAAGATTAGCTGCTATATAACATATAGGTGCACGTGTAATGCTGTAAGATTAGCTGCTATATAACATATAGGTGCACATGTAATACTGTAAGATTAGCTGCTATATAACATATAGGTGCATGTGTAATGCTGTAAGATTAGCTGCTATATAACATATAGGTGCACATGTAATGCTGTAAGATTAGCTGCTATATAACATATAGGTGCACGTGTAATGCTGTAAGATTAGCTGCTATATAACATATAGGTGCACATGTAATGCTGTAAGATTAGCTGCTATATAACATATAGGTGCATGTGTAATACAGTAAGATTAGCTGCTATATAACATATAGGTGCACGTATAGTGCTGTAAGACTAGCTGCTATATAACATATAGGTGCATGTGTAATACTGTAAGATTAGCTGCTATATAACATATAGGTGCTTGTGTAATGCTGTAAGATTAGCTGCTACATAACATATAGGTGCATGTGTAATACTGTAAGATTAGCTGCTATATAACATATAGGTGCACGTGTAATGCTGTAAGATTAGCTGCTGTATAACATATAGGTGTACGTGTAGTGCTGTAAGATTAGCTGCTGTATAACATAGGTGCACGTGTAGTGCTGTAAGATTAGCTGCTGTATAACATATAGGTGTACGTGTAATGCTGTAAGATTAACTGCTACAAGAGAAGACGTCAGGTGACCTAATCACATACTGTGTAGCTCTATGTTGTCTTTTAAATAATAAATAAATATTGTAAATAGAAAATGTAATGAGTTCACCTGCTGGGAGAATGATACCGCGCCTTTTCCTTCCTTAAGTAAATGCATTGATAAGTTATAATCATCTGAGAGAAAAAGCATCACTGTTTTCTACAGATCTCCCTACAGCCGTATATAGCAATTCCTATACTATTAGTATTTTTTTTAGGTGAGACGGTGGAGAGAAATGCTCTGAAGTTTGTTTGCCGTGTGAGCTGCAGCGGTCAGATCCGCCGGTTGTGCACTTCACAAGGGACATTTTACATTAAAAGCTTGGTAACTCGCTTAAGGGCAATCAGTAGATTTCTTGCTGGGAAGCAAAAACAAATTCAGTTCAATACAGAACTCAATGAAAAGCAAGTTCTATTCACTTTGTTACTGCAAATTGTAAAAAAAACTACGTTTTCAATCACTGTTTTATTATTCTAACATCTGAAACGCGTCAGCTACCTATGCTTCTATCTGTAACGTTTTTTTCATTTCCTTGTGTGTGTTTATGTTTTCAGATTCATTTTATTTTTTTATTTTCCTAGAGCCGGGTGCTGCTATTTGTTACTAAAAGGGTCTTGAAGGATGGGCAGAACTTACAAGGCATCTGTTGGGCATGTTTACAATGTACTCCCAATAATTACTACACAACCCATGATAAGACTAGAGCTCACCCCATGGTATAGGAGGGTTGATAATCAATTCATCAATATTATTTCTGATATTGGGTTCATCCCAATCTATCATTTGTTGAAGAGTAAACCTTGGTAGGAGCTTAGAAGCGTGCATGTGTCTTTAGCACTCTATAGTAGACACTGCTGTTATAGACTGCTAAAGACACGTGAACGCTTGTGAGCTGTTATGTTTGTTCTAATCACATTCCAAATACCCACTTTGCAGTTAGCAAATTCCTCAGCTATAAGGACCTGATTAACCCCCAGACAACACAATTCAAATTAATACCAAGTACCCCATAAACGGCTAGATTATAAGTTGTGCGTTATGGTTTTAACGCTGAAAAAATGGCAATTACAGCGTAAAAACGGTAACGCAGCCATTATGAGTCATGTTGGTATAGCTATACCGCAAGCATTTGAGCCTGTACCGCAACATCAATCCCGCACTCAAAAAAATGACGTTTTTGCGTGGGATTTTCATAGCGCCGGTTGAGGCTAAAATACTTGCATTACAGCCTATACCGACACGATCCATATCGCCATCTGAGACCAGTAGTTATGGATTTTGTGTAACAAAAATGTTTCACAAAACTGATAACTAAACTGTTACAAAGTACACTAACACCCATAAACTACCTATTAACCCCTAAACAGTCGCCCTCCCACATCGCAAGCACTATAATAAAGTTATTAAGCCCTATTCCGCCATTCCCCGGCATCGCCGCCACTAACTAAACCTATTAACCCCTAAACCGCCAACCCCCCACATTGCCACTACTAAATAAACCTATTAACCCCTAAAATGCCAGCCCCCTAACTTTAAATTAAAATTGCAATATCCCTATCTTAAAATAAATAAAAACTTACGGTACCTGTGAAATTAAAAAAAACTAAGTTTAAACTAACAATTAACCTAACATAACTAATATACTAAACTATTATACTAAAATTAAAATAACTACCAATTTAAAAAAATAAATTACACATTAAAAAAACCTAACACTACTAAAAAATTTAAGTCTAAAATTACAAAAAATAAATTCAAAACAGCCAATAAGATGAGAGATACTTAAATTCTATTGGCTGATTTGAATAGCCAATAGGATTTCAGTAGCTCTCATCCTATTGGCTGATTTTAATTTCAAGAATCAAATCAGCCAATAGGAATGCAAGGGATGTCATTTTGAAAAGGCTCCCTTGAATTGAAGATCCAGTGTACGGTGGTGACCATATGAAGAGGACGCTCCGCGCCGGATGCTTTCAAGGATGGATTTGCTCCGCACCGCCGGGATGAAGATAGAAGATGCCGTCTAGATGAAGATAGAAGATTCCGCCTGGATGAAGACTTCTTGTCGCCTGGATGAGGATGGATGTCCGGACTTCAAAAACTGTGAGTGGATCTTCAGGGATTAGTGTTATGTTTTTTTAAAAAAAATTTGGGTTGGGATTTTATTTTAGATTAGGGTTTGGGCTTTAGGTAAAATAGCTGAAAGCCCTTTTCAGGGCAATGGGTAGCTTAGGTTTTTGTTAGTTAGGTTTTTTATTTTGGGGGGTTGGTTGGGTGGTGGGTTTTACTGTTGGGGGGTCTTTGTATTTTTTTCCAGGTAAAAGAGCAGATTTCTTTAGGGCAATGCCCTACAAAATACCCTTTTACTGGCTATTGGTAGTTTATTGTAAGCTAGGTTTTTTTTTTATTTTTAGGGGTGCTTTTTTATTTTTATAGGGCTATTAGATTAGGTGTAATTGTTTTTATTTTTGATAATTTCATAATTTAGTGTTTGCTATTTTTCGCAATTTAGTATTTTTTTGTAATTTTAGACTTTATTTTTTTAGTAGTGTTTTTTTTAATGTGTAATTTAGTTTTTTTTAAATTGGTAGTTATTTTAATTTTAGTATAATAGTTTAGTATAATAGTTATGTTAGGTTAATTTATAGTTTAAACTTGTTTTTTTTTATTTCACAGATAAGTTTTTATTTATTTTAAAATAGGGATAATGTAATTTTAATATAAAGTTAGGCAGTTGTAAGGTTTAGGGGGTTAATAAATTTATTATAGTGGCGGCGTTGTCGGGGAGCGGCGGAATAGGGGTTAATAACTTTTATTAATGGCAGTGATGTCAGGGAGTGGCGGAATAGGGGTTAATAACTTTTATTAGTGGTGGCAATGTCGGGAGCGGAAGATTAGGGGTTAATAACTTTATTTAGGTGGCGGCGATGTCGAGGGCGGCAGATTAGGGTTTAATAACTTTATTTAGGTGTCGGCGATGTCGGGGGCCGCGGATTTTGGGGTGTTTAGACTTGGGGTTTATGTTAGGGTGTTAGGTTTAAATGTAACTTTTTTTTCTCCATAGAAATCAGTAGGGTTGCGTTACGGCGATGGCCATTCCACACTTCAGGTGTTAGTTTTTTTTCTAACACCTTCTCCCCATTGATGTCTATGGGGGAAAGCGTGCACAAGAACGTCAAAGCAGCCCTTGGATTTTGTGCGGTATGGAGCTTATCGCCACCATATCACACGCACAAGGAGGCTTTTCCGAAACTTTTAATGGCAGCGCTATTGAGGGTGAAATAACGCAACTTTTTTCATGTTCGTTTTGCACCCTCTATAGCGCAAAACTCGTAATCTAGGCGAAAGTTATTATTGTGCATATGTAAAATGCATTGACATTAACCCTGCCATATTGGTTGCCAAAAGGAAGCAATGTCACCAAGCAGATACAAACGCTACCTGCTGATTCAATTTTGTTCCACTACAATTAAAAGCTAAATAAATAACCCAGCAAGACAAATGCCCTCAATACCCACAATGCACCTGTCCAAATCCCTTAAAAAGACACACATATCTCAATGGTTTTGGGTTACAGCACGTTAATTTCACAAGTCATGTATTAGCACCGCTATACACTATTAAAAAAGATCAATCAATATTTAGACTAGACATGTGCATTCCTGTTATTTAGATAACACACCTTAAAGGGACACTGTAATCAAAAAATTTCTTTCGTGATTCAGATAGAGCATGACATTTTAAGCAACTTTCTAATTTACTCCTATTATCAAATTTTCTTCATTCTCTTGGTATCATTATTTGAAATGCAAGAATGTAAGTTTAGATGCCGGCCCATTTTTGGTGAACAACCTGGGTTGTCCTTGCTAATTGGTGGATAAATTCATCCACCAATAAAAAAGTGCTGTCCAGAGTACTGAAACCAAAAAAAAGCTTAGATGCCTTCTTTTTTAAATAATGATAGCAAGAGAACGAAGAAAAATTGAAAATAGGAGTAAATTAGAAAGTTGCTTAAAATTGCATGCTCTTTCTGAATTACAAAAGAAAAAATTTGGGTACAGTGTCCCTTTAAGAGAACTAATTTTTCATGTGCACTAACCTACATTCTTCCATTTGTTTCAGGTCTTACCTATGCCCTAGAGGCAGAAGTTCATAATGACAACATCAGGCTAAAGGATGGCCTGGAAGTCAGATAAGATATTTTGCCAATACCTGGAGTACACACAAGTTAGGAAAATGAAACAGACAAGACCGTGGACTTCTATTTAAGTTTGTCTTTCTGTTTAAGTTTGGCTTTCTGTTTAAGTTTGGCTTCTGAGAGATACTTTGTTAACAGATATCTTAATTGAGTCAACATGTTTAAGGAGCAGGTATGTGGGAGGGTGAGGAATGTGAGAACTTTATTTCCTCTCACCCATACTACTTTCACTCCACTTATCCACTGTTAGGACTTCCTAGTTCAGTAGCTCTGCTGATTATGTGACTTCCACTCTACTGCTCTTCCTGCTCTGTGGTGTTTCTCATCAGTTAAAGTCAAATATCATAGTCAACTGTGACCCACTGTGTCTAAGGGACTCTAGCTCTAGGCATGTGTTTGTCCTCCTTCCTTTGAACGTGTATTTTTGTTGTTTGTGTACTGGGAGGCCTACCTAATCGTATAACTTTTCTGCTTGGTGCCTACTGTTGCCTCTCCTCCACTTCCTGCTCTGTGATGGTCATCAGTTAAAGTAAAACATTGTAGCAAACTGTTGGCCGCTGTGTCCAAGGGTCTCTAAGCATGTCCTTGTCCTTCTCCCTTCAGGTGTATTTTTGGGATTTGTGTACTTAATGTCTACTTAGTTCAGTAACTCTGCAGCCAGCTTCTGCCTCTACTGCCCTTGCCCTTCCTGCTCTGTGGTAGTCCTCATCCGTCAATGCCAAATCATCAGGGAACTGCTCGCTGCTGTGTCCAAGGGACTCTAATCACAAGGTTGTCCTCCTCCCTTGGTTTAGGTACTGTAGTCAGAGGCTTGTGATGGTGGGAAGTTTACTTACTAAAGCGATGGCTCGGACTGTCTCTGTCGTTATAAAATGCAGTCTTTAGTGGTGGGAAATGGCAGCTTAGAAGTGGGGAGCCAATAGGGTGGTGGGAAAAGGTAATACTTGTGAATAAATTATATTAATGTAAGTTTCAAATGTTTTTCATTTCAATTTATTGTTTGAATTTTGTTTGTAAAAATTGTTCACATTCCTGTATGTTCTCGTGTCCCAGTTAGCAATGAATCAGTCAATTGGCATTTCCTAGCAGTGTCATTCTGCTGCTAAAAGAATTGTTTAGGCGTCGAAGCAATTGACCTAATTTAATTTCAAACTAAAATCTTATCTGAACATTCGGCCGAATGGGTCCGCTAACAAAATTCTGATGAACCAAATTGGTTGAAAATTCTGAAACAAATCTTTTGGATGAACCAAATTTTTTGCTCGTGCACATGTCTTATGAGGACCCTTCAGCCTGTCATGTAATTATAAAACTCCCCTAATCTCCATTTTGTCTTGCCGTTAAACATGCACACTTAGTTTTTGCTTCGGAAATTACAAGATTAACAAGTCAGACTATGTTGTGTTGTTTTTAGGAGGTAATGCTTTTGTGCTTGAGACCTTTTGTGATTGGACAATACTGGCCAAAGTTCAGAAATCGTTATCCATCAAAGACTAGTGAAAGTTTGCGTCAGTCCATACTGGCCCTTTAACTGCTTTTCCTCTTTTAACCTCCTACCTCTACTTAAGCCTCCGCCTCCTACCAGTCATTGCTGGTTTATTGAAGCAAGAGGACCTCTAACCTCTTCCTCTACCTTATGCCTAGCCGTACAGGTAGAATCTTCCTTCTGCCTAATTCTCATCTGCACCTTGTTACTTGTCCTGTTCCTCCGCTCTAGGCTATCCACCTGCCGATTCCAGTGATTCTGAGAATCGCACAGAAGGCGGCTGATGTTATCAGCTACTGCTTGCAGCACTTCTCTCTGTCTTTGCCTGGAAGTGATAATGGACATTGCTCCTCGAGTCTTACCCGCTCTACCAACTCCTGGGTAACTCAGATTGAGCAAGGCTGCAGGTAAAACTCCAAAATGCCACCCTGACATTAACTCTGAGATTACCGGAGGGGCTAGATTAAGACAAGGAGGTTTCCCTATCAATAAACTGGGTTACCTCCTTGTCACAAAACTACACAAACTTCTTAGAGGTATATATTAAGGTGAATCTTACACCTCAGATTGAAATGCCCCTTATAATACACTATTACTAGTATATCTATGAACAAAGCTACCAACCATGTAAGTAAGGAACTACAAGTGCGCACCTATAATTAACTTATAGGGGGCTAGTTATCAAGCCGTCTACTTTTCTGGCTTCGCCGGCCCAATACGTCCGCCTAAGCTCGCCTACCTTCGCCACCGCGGACCTTGAATACGTTCGCCTAAGTTATCAAATAAAGCTGTCAAAAAGCCGCGGGGCGATGAGCAGCGGACTGTGACAGTTATCACTCATCCGATCTCGCTGCCCTTCGGCTTTTTCCCAGCTTTATTGCTAGCCTGTCACTAAGCACTCACACTAAACTGCACTGTTCTACCCCCTATACCGGTGCCCCCGGAGCCCCCCGCAACTAAATAAAGTTACTAACCCCTAAACCGCCGCTCCTAGACACTGCCGCAACTCTTATAAATGTATTAACCCCTAAACCGCCGCTCCTAGACCCCGCCGCAACTCTTATAAATGTATTAACCCCTAAACCGCCGCTCCCGGACACCGCTGCCACCTACAGTATACCTAGTAACCCCTATCCTGCCCCCCCTACACCGTCGCCCTCTATTATAAAATTATTAACCCCTATCCTGCTGATCCCGCACCTCTCCGCAACTAAATAAATAGTTTAACCCCTAAACCGCCGCTCCATGAACCCGCCGCAACCTATATTAAACCTATTAACCCCTATCCTGCCCCCCCTACACCGTCGCCACCTATAATAAATTTATTAACCCCTATCCTGCCCCCCACTACGCCGCCGCCACTGTAATAAAATTATTAACCCCTAAACCTAAGTCTAACCCTAACGCCCCCCTAACTTAAATATTAATTAAATAAATCTAAATAAATTAACTCTTATTAACTAAATGAATCCTATTTAAAAATAAATACTTACCTTTAAAATAAACCCTAATATAGCTACAATATAAATAAGAATTATATTCTAGCTATCTTAGGATTTATATTTATTTGACAGGTAACTTTCAATTTATTTTAACCATGTACAATAACTATTAAATAGTTATTAACTATTTAATAGCTTACCTAGCTAAAATAAAGAGAAATGTACCTGTGAAATAAATTCTAACCTAAGTTACAATTACACCTAACACTACACTATACTTTAATAAATTATTCCTATTTAAAAATAAATACTTACCTGTAAAATAAACCCTAAGATAGCTACAATGTAATTAATAATTATATTATAGCTATCTTAGGATTTATATTTATTTTACAGGTAACTTTGTATTTATTTTAGCTAGTTAGAATAGTTATTAAATAGTTATTAACTATTTAATAACTACCTAGCTAAAAGAAATACAAAATTACCTGTAAAATAAATCCTAACCTAAGTTACAATTAAACCTAATACTACACTATCATTAAATTAACTAAATAAACTACCTACAAATAACTACAATTAAATACAATTACATAAACTAACTAAAGTACAAAAAATAAAAAATTAAGTTACAAACATGTTAAAAATATTACAACAATTTTAAGCTACTTACACCTAATCTAAGCCCCCTAATAAAATAACAAACCCCCCAAAATAAGAAAAATCCCTACCCTATTCTAAATTAAATAAATTTCAAAGCTCTTTTACCTTACCAGCCCTTAAAAGGGCCATTTGTGGGGGCATGCCCCAAAAAGTTCAGCTCTTTTGCCTGTAAAAGAAAAATACAACCCCCCCCAACATTAAAACCCACCACCCACATACCCCTAATCTAACCCAAACCCCCCTTACAAAAACCTAACACTAATCCCCTGAAGATCATCCTACCTTGATTCTATCAGCCAATCGGAATTAAGGTAGGAAAAATCTGATTGGCTGATGGAATCAGCCAATCAGATTGAGCTCGCATTCTATTGGCTGTTCCGATCAGCCAATAGAATGCGAGCTCAATCTGATTGGCTGATTGGATCAGCCAATCGGATTGAACTTGAATCTGATTGGCTGATTCCATCAGCCAATCAGATTTTCCTACCTTAATTCCGATTGGCTGATAGAATCCTATCAGCCAATCGGAATTGAGGGGACGCCATCTTGGATGACGTCCCTTAAAGGAGCCGTCATTCGTCGTAGTCCGTCGGTGAAGAAGGTGGTTCCGCGTCGGCAGAAGGAAGATTCAAGACCCGGCTTGGAAGATGACTTCACCCGGATAGAAGACATCTTCAGCGCCTCTTGGAAGATGACATCGGCCGGATCAAAGACTTCTTCAGCGCCGCCTGGATGATGACTTCATCGGATGGAAGATTTCTTCAGTGCCGCTTGGAGGATTAACTTCTTCCGCTCCGGATGTCCTCTTCAGTTCCATCGGTGGCTCGGCTGAGTGAAGACGACTCAAGGTAGGATGATCTTCAGGGGATTAGTGTTAGGTTTTTGTAAGGGGGGTTTGGGTTAGATTAGGGGTATGTGGGTGGTGGGTTTTAATGTTGGGGGGGGTTGTATTTTTCTTTTACAGGCAAAAGAGCTGAACTTTTTGGGGCATGCCCCCACAAATGGCCCTTTTAAGGGCTGGTAAGGTAAAAGAGCTTTGAAATTTATTTAATTTAGAATAGGGTAGGGATTTTTCTTATTTTGGGGGGTTTGTTATTTTATTAGGGGGCTTAGATTAGGTGTAAGTAGCTTAAAATTGTTGTAATATTTTTAACATGTTTGTAACTTAATTTTTTATTTTTTGTAACTTAGCTTTTTTTATTTTTTGTACTTTAGTTAGTTTATGTAATTGTATTTAATTGTAGTTATTTGTAGGTAGTTTATTTAGTTAATTTAATGATAGTGTAGTATTAGGTTTAATTGTAACTTAGGTTAGGATTTATTTTACAGGTAATTTTGTATTTCTTTCATGTAATTAGCAAGAGTCCATGAGCTAGTGACGTATGGGATATACATTCCTACCAGGAGGGGCAAAGTTTCCCAAACCTCAAAATGCCTATAAATACACCCCTCACCACACCCACAATTCAGTTTTACAAACTTTGCCTCCGATGGAGGTGGTGAAGTAAGTTTGTGCTAGATTCTACGTTGATATGCGCTCCGCAGCAAGTTGGAGCCCGGTTTTCCTCTCAGCGTGCAGTGAATGTCAGAGGGATGTGAGGAGAGTATTGCCTATTTGAATGCAGTGATCTCCTTCTAAGGGGTCTATTTCATAGGTTCTCTGTTATCGGTCGTAGAGATTCATCTCTTACCTCCCTTTTCAGATCGACGATATACTCTTATATATACCATTACCTCTGCTGATTCTCGTTTCAGTACTGGTTTGGCTATCTGCTATATGTAGATGAGTGTCCTGGGGTAAGTAAGTCTTATTTTCTGTGACACTCCAAGCTATGGTTGGGCACTTTGTTTATAAAGTTCTAAATATATGTATTCAAACATTTATTTGCCTTGACTCAGAATGTTCAACTTTCCTTATTTTCAGACAGTCAGTTTCATATTTGGGATAATGCATTTTGATTTGACCATTTTTTCTTACCTTAAAATTTGACTTTTTCCCTGTGGGCTGTTAGGCTCGCGGGGGCTGAAAATGCTTCATTTTATTGCGTCATTCTTGGCGCGGACTTTTTTGGCGCAAAAATTCTATTTCCGTTTCCGGCGTCATACGTGTCGCCGGAAGTTGCGTCATTCTTTGACGTTATTTCGCGCCAAAAATGTCGGCGTTCCGGATGTGGCGTCATTTTTGGCGCCAAAAAGCATTTAGGCGCCAAATAATGTGGGCGTCTTATTTGGCGCGAAAAAATATGGGCGTCGCTTTTGTCTCCACATTATTTAAGTCTCATTTTTTATTGCTTCTGGTTGCTAGAAGCTTGTTCTTTGGCATTCTTTCCCATTCCTGAAACTGTCATTTAAGGAATTTGATCAATTTTGCTTTATATGTTGTTTTTTCTCTTACATATTGCAAGATGTCTCACGTTGCATCTGAGCCAGAAGATACTACAGGAAAATCGCTGTCAAGTGCTGAATCTACCAAAGCTAAGTGTATCTGCTGTAAACTTTTGGTAGCTATTTCTCCAGCTGTTGTTTGTATTGATTGTCATGACAAACTTGTTAAAGCAGATAATATTTCCTTTAGTAAAGTACCATTGCCTGTTGCAGTTCCCTCAACATCTAAGGTGCAGAATGTTCCTGATAATATACGAGATTTTGTTTCTGAATCCATAAAGAAGGCTATGTCTGTTATTTCTCCTTCTAGTAAACGTAAAAAATCTTTTAAAACTTCTCTCCCTACAGATGAATTTTTAAATGAACATCATCATTCTGATTCTGATGACTCCTCTGGTTCAGAGGATTCTGTCTCTGAGGTTGATGCTGATAAATCTTCATATTTATTTAAAATGGAATTTATTCGTTCTTTACTTAAAGAAGTTCTAATTGCTTTAGAAATAGAGGATTCTAGTCCTCTTGATACTAATTCTAAACGTTTAGATAAGGTATTTAAAGCTCCTGTGGTTATTCCAGAAGTTTTTCCTGTTCCTAATGCTATTTCTGCAGTAATTTCCAAAGAATGGGATAAATTGGGTAATTCATTTACTCCTTCTAAACGTTTTAAGCATTTATATCCTGTGCCGTCTGACAGATTAGAATTTTGGGACAAAATCCCTAAAGTTGATGGGGCTATTTCTACCCTTGCTAAACGTACTACTATTCCTACGTCAGATGGTACTTCGTTTAAGGATCCTCTAGATAGGAAAATTGAGTCCTTTCTAAGAAAAGCTTATCTGTGTTCAGGTAATCTTCTTAGACCTGCTATATCTTTGGCTGATGTTGCTGCAGCTTCAACTTTTTGGTTGGAAACTTTAGCGCAACAAGTAACACATCGTGATTCTCATGACATTATTATTCTTCTTCAGCATGCTAATAATTTTATCTGTGATGCCATTTTTGATATTATCAGAGTTGATGTCAGGTTTATGTCTCTAGCTATTTTAGCTAGAAGAGCTTTATGGCTTAAAACTTGGAATGCTGATATGGCTTCTAAATCAACTTTACTTTCTATTTCTTTCCAGGGTAACAAATTATTTGGTTCTCAGTTGGATTCCATCATTTCAACTGTTACTGGTGGGAAAGGAACTTTTTTACCACAGGATAAAAAATCTAAAGGTAAAAGTAGAGCTAATAATCGTTTTCGTTCCTTTCGTTTCAACAAAGAACAAAAGCCTGATCCTTCATCCTCAGGAGCAGTTTCAGTTTGGAAACCATCTCCAGTCTGGAATAAATCCAAGCCAGCTAGAAAGGCAAAGCCTGCTTCTAAGTCCACATGAAGGTGCGGCCCTCATTCCAGCTCAGCTGGTAGGGGGCAGGTTACGTTTTTTCAAGGAAATTTGGATCAATTCTGTTCACAATCTTTGGATTCAGAACATTGTTTCAGAAGGGTACAGAATTGGTTTCAAGATAAGACCTCCTGCAAAGAGATTTTTTCTTTCCCGTGTCCCAGTAAATACAGTAAAAGCTCAAGCATTTCTGAAATGTGTTTCAGATCTAGAGTTGACTGGAGTAATTATGCCAGTTCCAGTTCAGGAACAGGGGATGGGGTTTTATTCAAATCTCTTCATTGTACCAAAGAAGGAGAATTCCTTCAGACCAGTTCTGGATCTAAAAATATTGAATCGTTGTGTAAGGATACCAACGTTCAAAATGGTAACTATAAGGACTATCTTGCCTTTTGTTCTGCAAGGGAATTATATGTCCACAATAGATTTACAGGATGCATATCTGCATATTCCGATTCATCCAGATCATTTTCAGTTCCTGAGATTCTCTTTTCTGGACAAGCATTACCAGTTTGTGGCTCTGCCGTTTGGCCTAGCTACAGCTCCAAGAATTTTTACAAAGGTTCTCGGTGCCCTTCTGTCTGTAATCAGAGAACAGGGTATTGTGGTATTTCCTTATTTGGACGATATCTTGGTACTTGCTCAGTCTTTACATTTAGCAGAATCTCATATGAATCGACTTGTGTTGTTTCTTCAAGATCATGGTTGGAGGATCAATTTACCAAAAAGTTCTTTGATTCCTCAGACAAGGGTAACCTTTCTGGGTTTCCAGATGGATTCAGTGTCCATGACTCTGTCTTTAACAGACAAGAGACGTCTAAAATTGATTGCAGCTTGTCGAAACCTTCAGTCACAATCATTCCCTTCGGTAGCCTTATGCATGGAAATTCTAGGTCTTATGACTGCTGCATCGGACGCGATCCCCTTTGCTCGTTTTCACATGCGACCTCTTCAGCTCTGTATGCTGAAGCAATGGTGCAAGGATTACACGAAGATATCTCAAACAATATCTTTAAAACCGATTGTTCGGCACTCTCTAACATGGTGGACAGATCACCATCGTTTAATTCAGGGGGCTTCTTTTGTGCTTCCGACCTGGACTGTAATTTCAACAGATGCAAGTCTCACGGGTTGGGGAGCTGTGTGGGGATCTCTGACGGCACAGGGAGTTTGGGAATCTCAGGAGGTGAGATTACCTATCAATATCTTGGAACTCCGTGCAATTTTCAGAGCTCTTCAGTTTTGGCCTCTTCTGAAGAGAGAATCGTTCATTTGTTTTCAGACAGACAATGTCACAACTGTGGCATACATCAATCATCAAGGAGGGACTCACAGTCCTCTGGCTATGAAAGAAGTATCTCGAATTTTGGTTTGGGCGGAATCCAGCTCCTGTCTAATCTCTGCGGTTCATATCCCAGGTGTAGACAATTGGGAAGCGGATTATCTAAGTCGCCAAATGTTGCATCCGGGCGAATGGTCTCTTCACCCAGAGATATTTCTTCAGATTGTTCAAATGTGGGAACTTCCAGAAATAGATCTGATGGCGTCCCATCTAAACAAGAAACTTCCCAGGTATCTGTCCAGATCCCGGGATCCTCAGGCGGAGGCAGTGGATGCATTATCACTTCCTTGGAAGTATCATCCTGCCTATATCTTTCCGCCTCTAGTTCTTCTTCCAAGAGTGATCTCCAAGATTCTGAAGGAATGCTCGTTTGTTCTGCTGGTAGCTCCAGCATGGCCTCACAGGTTTTGGTATGCGGATCTTGTCCGGATGGCCTCTTGCCAACCGTGGACTCTTCCGTTAAGACCAGACCTTCTATCACAAGGTCCTTTTTTCCATCAGGATCTGAAATCCTTAAATTTAAAGGTATGGAGATTGAACGCTTGATTCTTGGTCAAAGAGGTTTCTCTGACTCCGTGATTAATACTATGTTACAGGCTCGTAAATCTGTATCTCGAGAGATATATTATAGAGTCTGGAAGACTTATATTTCTTGGTGTCTTTCTCATCATTTTTCTTGGCATTCTTTTAGAATACCGAGAATTTTACAGTTTCTTCAGGATGGTTTAGATAAGGGTTTGTCCGCAAGTTCTTTGAAAGGACAAATCTCTGCTCTTTCTGTTCTTTTTCACAGAAAGATTGCTATTCTTCCTGATATTCATTGTTTTGTACAAGCTTTGGTTCGTATAAAACCTGTCATTAAGTCAATTTCTCCTCCTTGGAGTTTGAATTTGGTTCTGGGAGCTCTTCAAGCTCCTCCGTTTGAACCTATGCATTCATTGGACATTAAATTACTTTCTTGGAAAGTTTTGTTCCTTTTGGCCATCTCTTCTGCTAGAAGAGTTTCTGAATTATCTGCTCTTTCTTGTGAGTCTCCTTTTCTGATTTTTCATCAGGATAAGGCGGTGTTGCGAACTTCTTTTGAATTTTTACCTAAAGTTGTGAATTCCAACAACATTAGTAGAGAAATTGTGGTTCCTTCATTATGTCCTAATCCTAAGAATTCTAAGGAGAAATCGTTGCATTCTTTGGATGTTGTTAGAGCTTTGAAATATTATGTTGAAGCTACGAAATCTTTCCGTAAGACTTCTAGTCTATTTGTTATCTTTTCCGGTTCTAGGAAAGGCCAGAAAGCTTCTGCTATTTCTTTGGCATCTTGGTTGAAATCTTTAATTCATCTTGCCTATGTTGAGTCGGGTAAAATTCCGCCTCAGAGAATTACAGCTCATTCTACTAGGTCAGTATCTACTTCCTGGGCGTTTAGGAATGAAGCTTCGGTTGACCAGATCTGCAAAGCAGCAACTTGGTCCTCTTTGCATACTTTTACTAAATTCTACCATTTTGATGTATTTTCTTCTTCTGAAGCAGTTTTTGGTAGAAAAGTACTTCAGGCAGCGGTTTCAGTTTGAATCTTCTGCTTATGTTTTTCGTTAAACTTTATTTTGGGTGTGGATTATTTATCCCTCCCTCTCTAGTGACTCTTGTGTGGAAAGATCCACATCTTGGGTAGTCATTATCCCATACGTCACTAGCTCATGGACTCTTGCTAATTACATGAAAGAAAACATAATTTATGTAAGAACTTACCTGATAAATTCATTTCTTTCATATTAGCAAGAGTCCATGAGGCCCGCCCTTTTTTTGTGGTGGTTATGATTTTGTATAAAGCACAATTATTCCAATTCCTTATTTTATATGCTTTCGCACTTTTTTATCACCCCACTTCTTGGCTATTCGTTAAACTGAATTGTGGGTGTGGTGAGGGGTGTATTTATAGGCATTTTGAGGTTTGGGAAACTTTGCCCCTCCTGGTAGGAATGTATATCCCATACGTCACTAGCTCATGGACTCTTGCTAATATGAAAGAAATGAATTTATCAGGTAAGTTCTTACATAAATTATGTTTTCTTTTAGCTAGGTAGTTATTAAATAGTTAATAACTATTTAATAACTATTCTAACTAGCTAAAATAAATACAAAGTTACCTGTAAAATAAATATAAATCCTAAGATAGCTATAATATAATTATTAATTATATTGTAGCTATATTAGGGTTTATTTTAAAGGTAAGTATTTAGTTTTAAATAGGATTCATTTAGTTAATAAGAGTTAATTTATTTAGATTTATTTAATTAATTATTTAAGTTAGGGGGGCGTTAGGGTTAGGGTTAGACTTAGGTTTAGGGGTTAATAATTTTATTACAGTGGCAGCGGCGTAGTGGGGGGCAGGATAGGGGTTAATAAATTTATTATAGGTGGCGACGGTGTAGGGGGGGCAGGATAGGGGTTAATACATTTAATATAGGTTGCGGCGGGTTCAGGGAGCGGCGGTTTAGGGGTTAATACATTTATTATAGTTGCGGTGGGCTCCGGGAGCGGCGGTTTAGGGGGTAATAACTTTATTTAGTTGCGGCGGTGTAGGGGGGGTCAGATTAGCGGTGTTTAGACTCGGGGTACATGTTAGGGTGTTAGGTGTAGACAGCTCCCATAGGAATCAATGGGATGTCTGTCAGCAGCGAACTTGTACTTTCGCTATGGTCAGACTCCCATTGATTCCTATGGGATCCGCCGCCTCCAGGCTGGCGCTTTGAAAACCAGGTACGCTGGGCCGTAAAAGTGCCGAGCGTACCTGCTAGTTTTTTGATAACTAGCAAAAGTAGTGAGATTGTGCCGTACTTGTGTGCGGAACATCTGGAGTGACGTAAGAATCGATCTGTGTCGGACTGAGTCCGGCGGATCGAAGTTTACGTCACAAAATTCTACTTTTGCCGGTCTCGAGCCTTTGATAACTAAGGCGAATCAGCCTCGCCACAAATACGCTGCGGAATACGCAGCGTATTTGAGGTTGACGGCTTGATAACTAGGCCCCATATACTCCTGTATTAGAAACTTCCCTAAAGGTTGTTTCTCATTATTCCTAATTTTAGACATGGATCCTGCCTTAATTCCTAAACAGATTCTTATCTGGCTCTGGCAGAATTTGCCTATAATAACTCTGTTAATTCTTCCACTGGTTACACCCCTTTCTTTATCAACTATGGTGTATATCCACGTTTCAACTTCCTGCTCACTGTTGATTCACCTTGTCCTAAAGTAAATGATCTGGTAAATGAGATATCACAGATCTTCTCCTGTGTCTCTGAAAATATAAAACAAATTCAAGCATCACAAAGGAAGTATTATGATTTAAGACATCGCAAACAACCTACGTATATTGTCGGACAGCAAGTTTTCATTTGTCTACAAAGAACCTTAAGTTGCATAGCCCCTGTCAAAAATTAAACAGATTGTTCATTGGACCATTCCCCATTGTATCTATTCTGAACCCATCTACTATTACACTTCACTTGCCATCATCCTACTGAATACACCCAACTTTCCATGTGTCCCTAGTAAATCCATGTTACTCTAATACTACCTTACCTGTGGACCCTCAGACCGCTTCTGAGATTGACCATGGCCCCCAATTTGAGGTACATAGTATCCTTGACTCCCGAAGATGCCATGGACAACTTTACTATTTGGTGCATTGGACTGGTTACGGACATAAAGAAGATTCTTGGGAACCGGCCACAAATCTGTCCGCACCTAGACTCATTTCAATTTTTCATCGCAGGAATCCTGATGAGCCTCGGCCTTAGAACCTCACAGTGGTTCCTTGTGTGGGGGACTATGTCAGGCCATACCGTCCCTTTAACTGCTTTTCCTCTTTTAATCTCCTGCCTCTACTTAAGCCTCCACCTCCTACCAGTCATTGCTGGTTTATTGAAGCAAGAGGTTGTCTAACCTCTTCCTCTACCTTCTGCCTAGCCGTACAGGTAGAATCTTCCTTCTGCCTAATCCTCATCTGCACCTTGTTATTTGTCCTGTTCCTCCGCTCTAGGCTATCCATCTGCCGATTCCAGTGATTCTAAGACTCACACAGAAGGCGGCTGATGTCATCAGCTACCGCCTGCATTACTTATCCCTGTCTGTGCCTGGAAGCGCTACTGGACATTTATCCTCGAGTCTTCCCCAGCAACCTGCACTTCATTACCCACTCTACCAACTCTTGGGTAACTCAGATTGAGCAAGGCTGCAGGTAAGACTCCAAAACGACACCCGTATTGTTCTCAGAGTCCTGACATTAACTCTGAGTTTACAATAAACTGGGTTACCTCCTTGTCACAAAACTAAACAAACTTCTTAGAGGTATATATTAAGGTGAATCTTACACCTCAGACTGAAATGTCCCTTATAATACACTATTACTAGTATATTTATCAACACAGCTACCAACCATGTAAGTAAGGAACTACAAGTGCACACCTATAATTAACTTGTGTTACAGTTTGTGATAAACTCCCATTATTTGAATTCAGTTTGCCGTGTTGGGTTCTCAGTTTGCAGCTGAGATAAATTAGATGTCAATCTTTACCTTGGAGCTGTCAGACAAACTCACTCCTGTACAAGCGTCATCTCCCCAGGAAGGGTATTCAAGGAGAGATATTAATTACTGTGCAGGAGCAGGTTCTTACACAGCTGTGCTGATCATCTGTTCGTATGACTCCCAGACCTGGTAATTACTTGCTAACATCTGCATGATAATACGCGACACCCGGACGGCTTCAGAGGCTCCTTATCTGACCCCAGACACAAGGGGATTACTTGATTATGCGCTATGATTTCCTTTGTCTTTTGCTAATTGGTATATCAGATTTTAGGGATTAACACTTCTGTATACTCTCTGGCTAATCCAGAAAACTCTTTACTAGCAAAGCTATTTACTTTTGTTATTTGCTTTAGTCAACAAACATATTTTCCATCCATGAAACCTAAACACTTACACTGCAGCAAAATGATATGAATTTATATGTTACTAAGGTCAACTGTGGTCAAATTTACAGATCTTTGTGTGCTCCTGTTTGGCTTTGCAGACTGATAGCAATTCTTTTTTCAATTCATTTTTTTTTCTTTCATGATTCAGAATGCAATTTTAAACTATATTCCAATTTATGACAAGATATGCTTAGATACACAGACAGTAGTACTAAGCTAATATCTATAAGAGGCGCCAAGCTATCCAATTAGGTACAATCTAACAGCAAATTATATAAAGATATATAGCAAGTGCAAATATAGCCACACAAATAAAAACAAAACTAAAAACACATGTTATGATAACATGTAAAATATGGATCACCTAATTATATAAAAATAGACATAAGATCAAAGTCTATTAATGAACCACAGTCCAAAAGGTGTGTAAGAGTCCTTAGATAGGAGAGTCAAATCGATGACAAGGAAGTTTCACACCTCCAGGCTGCTCCTCTAGGGTGTCACGCCAGAACACAGAAGAAAGATTCTAGAATACAAAAGATAGAGGGCGCCACATAGTGCAAATCAGCTGGTCCAACCAAACAATAGTGTAAACAAGGAGCCAATCCTACTCACGTGATGAGAGGCACAAAAGTGCTATACAGGCAAGCCGGATCCAAAAGGTCGTTCGGCAGACTTTCGGGCACAACTGAACAAGGGGTAATCCTCGTCCCACCGTAATGGGAGTCCAGAGATTTTCACTTGAAGCCACCCAGCAGCCAGTCAGTAATCCAAGGAGAAATAAGATGCAGCAGCGAGATAATATATGTATATTGTGTGTATAAAAAGTTTAATAAAAAATGCTTAAGACAACAGCATCACGTTTCTCATTGGCACTGCACCGTTTCCTCAGGCTATACAAACAATCTCACAGCTGCTACACTTATACCTATCAGAAACCAATCATCAGCAATCAGAATGATTACACACCCTCTGGGTGACATATATCGTACATAGTTACAGAATGTTTTAAACCTATGTATATTCCTCCAGTAACACGAAAGGGAATCTCCCAGGTAATAAACCAAAACAATCTCCAGAAACAACGGAATAATAAAGCGAATATTGGAACTTGCTAACGTTTTGACATCTATTTAACAACGGTTTGGAAAAGAGGGGGCGGAGTTAAAAACGTCAAAGTCAAACCGAGAACTAAATTGGTACATATAATACCTAAACATATTGTAGAACGTCCAGCAGAGTAAGTAAGAATAAGGCATGTGGGTAAACTACTGAAGGTTACCCTATAAAGATTCTAAGAAACTTAATCGGTAGTAGAATATTTTCAAAGGGAGGGGAGATGCCATGGCTGATAAGTGACATCACCTGTCCCTTAGAAAATCAAACCTATCCGTGTGGAGAGCCAGGTGTACTGCACTGCCCACAAAGGGGAGATAATGCACACACCGCAGTCGCCATAGTAACAATGACAACTAAGGCAGTGTAAGCTATAACAAAAAACCTGCAAGCTACACAATAGAGCCTACGAATATTGTGCAAAAAGACATTTAATGGGCATCAAGCAAAAAAACACATAAAGCAAAAAATATATATGAGCGGCAAAAAAGCCGACGATCAAACAAACTCACAGGGGATCAAGATGTCGTGTACAGCTGTACACGCTGTTAATGGCGATAATAACATAGTGTAGGGGTCAGAGGCTCAGATAAGACTACTATGTGTAGATATTAGTGAATATTAAGGCATAATAAAAAAAACTGTGTAATAATAACAAAAAGGGATGATAAAATATATAGTATAATGTGCCCATTCATAGTGATGTGCTCAAACTATCGGCTAGATTACGAGTTGTGCGTTAGGGTAAAAAAGCAGCGTTAAAAGGTCCTAACGCTGCTTTTTTACGCCCGCTGGTATTACGAGTCTTGCAGGTTTAGGTGTACCACACACTTCTTTGGCCTTACCACAAAACGACTTACGTAAACTTCATAAAGTCTTTTTTCTATGGGACTTCCATAGCGCTGATATTACGAGTCTGTCCTGGGAGGCCAAAAAGTGAGCGGTACACCCTACCCTGTCAAGAGTCCTAACGCATTTAAAAGTCAGTAGTAATGAGTTTTATGGTACAACGCCTAACTAAAGTACAACTAACTAAAGTGCTAAAAAGTACACTAAGACCCATAAACTACCTATTAACCCCTAAACCGAGGCCCTCCCGCATCGCAAATACTAAAATAAATTTTTTAACCCCTAATCCGCCACCTACATTATATGTATGAACCCCTAATCTGCTGCCCCCAACATCGCCGACACCTTCATTATATTTATTAACCCCTAATCTGCCGCTCCCAATGTCGCCGCTACCTACCTACACTTATTAACCCCTAATCTGCCTCCCCAACGTCGCCGCCACTATAATAAACATTTTAACCCCTAAACCGCCACACTCCCGGCCTCGCAAACATTAGTTAAATATTATTAACCCCTAATCTGCTGGCCCTAACATCGCCACTACCTACCTACATTTATTAACCCCTAATCTGCCGCCCCCAACGTTGCCACCACTATATTAAAGTTATTAACCCTTAAACCTAAGTCTAACCCTAAACCTAACACCCCCTAACTTAAATATAATTTAAATAAATCTAAATAAATATTAATATCATTAACTAAATTATTCATATTTAAAACTAAATACTTACCTGTAAAATAAACCCTAAGATAGCTACAATATAACTAATAGTTACATTGTAGCTAGTTTAGGTTTTATATTTATTTTACAGGCAAGTTTGTATTTATTTTAACTAGGTAGAATAGTTATTAAATAGTTATTAACTATTTAATAACTACCTAGTTAAAATAAAGACAAATTTACCTGTAAAATAAAAGCTAACCAAAGTTACACTAACACCTAACACTACACTATAATTAAATAAATTAACTAAATTAAATACAATTACCTAAATTAAATTAAATTAGCTAAAATACAAAAAACAAACAAACACTAAATTACAGAAAATAATAAACAAATTACAGAAATTTAAACTAATTACACCTAATCTAATAGCCCTATTTAAATAAAAAAGCCCCCCAAAATAAAAAAAACCCTAGCCTAAACTACCAAAAGCCCTTAAAAGGGCCTTTTGTGGGGCATTGCCCCAAAGTAATCAGCTCTTTTACCTGTAAAAAAAAATTACAAACACCCCCCCCCCAACAGTAAAACCCACCACCCACACAACCAACCCCCCAAATAAAATACTAGGTAAAAAAACCTAAGCTCCCCATTGCCCTGAAAATGGCATTTGGATGGGCATTGCTCTTAAAAGGGCAGTTAGCTCTTTTGCCGCCCAAACCCTAATCTAAAAAATAAAACCCACCCAATATGCCCTTAAAAAAACCTAACACTAACCCCCTGAAGATCGACATACTGGGAGACGTCTTCATCCAAGCTGGACGAAGTGGTCCTCCAGACGGGCAGAAGTCGTCATCCAAGCCGGGCAGAAGTGGTCCTCCAGACAGGCATTAGTCTTCATCCAGACGGCGTGGAGCGGGTCCATCTTCAAGACATACGATGCGGAGCATCCTCTTCATCCGACGACTAAAACAGAATGAAGGTACCTTTAAGTGACATCATCCAAGATGGTGTCCCTTAAATTCCGATTGGCTGATAGAATTCTATCAGCCTATCGGAATTAAGGTAGAAAAATCCTATTGGCTGATGCAATCAGCTAATAGGATTGAAGTTCAATCCTATTGGCTGATCCAATCAGCCAATAGGATTGAGCTCACATTCTATTGGTTCCAATCAGCCAATAGAATGCGAGCTCAATCCTTTTGGCTGAGTTTTTTTTTACGTAGTATTTTATTTGGGGGGGTTGGTTGTGTGTGTGGGGGGTTTTACTGTTGGGGGAGTTGCTTGTATTTTTTTTTACAGGTAAAAGAGCTGATTACTTTGGGGCAATGCCCCACAAAAGGCACTTTTAAGGGCTATTGGTAGTTTAGTTTAGGCTAGGGTTTTTTTTTTATTTTGGGGGAGCTTTTTTATTTTAATAGAGCTATTAGATTAGGTGTAATTAGTTTAAATTTCTGTAATTTGTTTATTATTTTCTGTAATTTAGTGTTTGTTTTTTGTACTTTAGCTAATTCAATTTAATTTAGGTAATTGTATTTAATTTAGTTAATTTATTTAATTATAGTGTAGTGTTAGGTGTTATTGTAACTTAGGTTAGGTTTTATTTTACAGGTACCTTTGTCTTTATTTTAGCTAGATAGTTATTAAATAGTTAATAACTATTTAATAACTATTCTACATAGTTAAAATAAATACAAACTTGCCTGTAAAATAAAAATAAACCCTAAGCTAGCTACAATGTAACTATTAGTTATATTGTAGCTATCTTAGGGTTTATTTTACAGGTATTTAGTTTTAAATATGAATAATTTAGTTAATGATATTAATATTGATTTAGATTTATTTAAATTATATTTAAGTTAGGGGGTGTTAGGTTTAGGGTTAGACTTAGGTTTAGGGGTTAATAACTTTAATATAGTGGCGGCAACATTGGGGGCGGCAGATTAGGGGTTAATAAATGTAGGTAGGTGGCGGCAATGTTAGGGCCGGCAGATTAGGGGTTAATAATATTTAACTAATGTTTGCGAGGCGGGAGTGCGGCTGCTTAGGGGTTAATATGTTTATTATAGTGGCGGCGACATTGGGGCAGCAGATTAGGGGTTAATCAATTTAGGTAGGTGGCGGTGACATTTGCGGCAGCAGATTAGGGGTTAATAAATATAATGTAGGTGTCGGGAGTGCGGCGGCTTAGGGGTTAATATGTTTATTATAGTGGCGGCGACATTGGGGCAGCAGATTAGGGGTTAATAAATTTAGGTAGGTGGCGGTGACATTGGCGGCAGCAGATTAAGGGTTAATAAATATAATGTAGGTGTCGGCGATGTTGGGGGCAGCAGATTAGGGGTTCATAAGTATAATGTAGGTGGCGGCAGTGTCCGGAGCGGCAGATTAGGGGTTAATAATTATAATGTAGGTGTCAGCGATGTCAGGGGTTTCAGATTAGGGGTTAATAATTGTAAGATTAGGGGTGATTAGACTTGGGTTTCATGTTAGGGTGTTAGGTGTAAACATAAATTTTGTTTCCCCATAGGAATGAATGGGGCTGCGTTAAGGAGTTTTACGCTGCTTTTTTGCAGGTGTTAGACTTTTTTTCTGCCGGCTCTCCCCGTTGATTCCTATGGGAAAGTCGTGCACGAGCACGTTATACCAGCTCACCGCTGACTTAAGCAGTGCTGGTATTGGAGTGCGGTAATGAGCAAAATTTTGATCAACGCTCATTTCTTGTCTTTTAACGACGGGTTTGTAAAACTCGTAATACCAGCGCTGCATGTAAGTGAGCGTTGAGTGAAAACTGCTCGTTAGCACCGCATAGCCTCTAACTCAAAACTCGTAATCTAGCCATGTGTTGGTAAATGATAATACTCAAAAAGGTATGAGATGTGTATATATGCCCTAAAACATATAGTAACCTAGTCAAGAACAAAGCATAATCTATTCAGCTTAAGATGCTGTATAAATATATTAGTAAAATCTATCATATGCGGGGTATGTTGGAACTAATAAGAATACCATATATAAATATATAACATGATATAATCACAAGGTGCTACACTGACACTTATAGTGATGAAAAACAGTGATTAGGGATGATTGAATAAATTGATAAATAATATAGTATAACTTAGAAAGCAGCCAAATCCATATTCATATTGAGTCCAAAGGGAAACAAAGTTTTCAATTTGTAAATCCAATGTTTCCCTTTGTCTTAATCTATTGTATCTATTATATAGGTAAGAAGGGGGATTAGTTTCCAAAGGGCAAATATTAAAAGTATCAAGAGACCCATTATGATTTACGTTTCACAATCTTACAGGTGCGGCCCACATATTTAATCCCACAAAAATTGCAAGTTAACAGATAGACCACATAAGTGCTAATACATGAAAGGTGTTGATGAATATTTTGTTTTTTTGGTGGTATGGGAAGAAAATAAATTACATCCAGGGTAAATGTGTTTGCACATATTTCAATTTTTCAAAAGACATTTAGCAACCCCTTTTGGAGCCATATATTTTTTATGTATTAGTGTAGGGTTATTCGGTTTCATCACTAGGTTCTTACTAGTATCTGTACCTTTATTTTTGTGAACAACCTTACTTGGAGCCAGGTAGTTTTTTAGCGTGGGAGCTCATTTAAGTTGTAAAAATACACAGGTTTAGCATGAATTAATTTGCTAATTTTGCACAATTAACCTTGTCCAATTTACTTATTTACTCATTTTAAGAGACGGGGGACTTTCCCCTCATAACTATCAGCTTTGATAACGGCTCTACGCTGAAACATGTCAGCTGGACTAGCTGACTCCTATTTGTGACAACGTTCCACCACTGTCTCCTACGGATTCATTTTAACCTATTCTTGGAAATAAAGATTTTGGATTTTTTAACCGGTGCTCCACTACAATTGTTTTGTTCCACTGTCTGGACGTGACCACCCACATAGTGAAAGCACGGTTATACAGGGGAAATCCCCAAACTATTCCCTACAGCCCAGCCAGGCCTGACTGCAAGAATAGCATTGCCCAATGAGAAGAGAAGGATCGGACAACGCCCCCCTCTGCAACGTCTGAAGAGGGAATGAACTGGACAGCTGAGGAATCTGGAAGTCTCTATAGGAGGAGGAGGAGAAGCGACCGCTTACACAGAGGTACCTGGAAAGGAAAACGCTACCGGACTCGGCATCTCCCAAAGACCAGATGCTACGCAGGAGAGGGGGGTAAGATTGACTGTTACTTTGCATCCACATTACCAGGATTTGGCACTGATGTGTTTTGAATTGTACTATTGGGATATTTGCTATGCTCACTTAAAAGCAGCAGCATTTTAACTGTCTTTTATAACACTAAACATACAGTGGGGAGATTCTCTATTTTTGGTTTTGAATCTTTGGGCTTTTGGTCAGGCCTATTACTCTATCTCCCCACTGTAGTTTATTTGTGCTTATACAGCAACACTTTGCAGTCTAAGGCCACGGGGCCTCATACATTTTAAGGGAAATGGAAAACAGAGTGGAAACAACTAGAGGACCTGCTATGATTACCAGTTTCTATTCATTAAGAAATGCCAGTGAGAGGGATGATTGTACAGTGATAGCGGAGAACTTTTTCACTATGGACAGATCTCAACACAAATTAACATTATTTGAGGAAATGAAATTCCTAATTAATAAAGAGAATAAATACAAATGGGACATTTGGACCCTGAAGAACTATTTAAAATTGAAGCTCATACCCAGGGGACTAAGGATTAAAAAATACCCTTAGTTTACTACAGAGGGTCAAGCATTTATACTTGAATGGAATGAAACCCTCTCTGAGTGTTCTTGGAACTTTATGCACTTATTAATTGTATATAAGAATAAAACAAACCCAGGAAATTTCAGTAAAGATCGTTCAAGTACAGGATGAACTAAACAAAAGATGTGACAATAGTCTGACAAGTTTCTGCAGGATGTCGTAGCAAAAGCTAAATCACTGTTATTAGAAATTAAGCACTCTAAATACATTAGAGAGCAGATGGACTTTAATACCAACACAGTGTATGTTTGGAACAGGAAAGAAAGGGCCCAGAAACATAGGGGACACAAACAGGGCTCTGTTTTAGAGAACAGGGGTAGAGGTTATAGAGGAAGGCATAGGGGTAGGGGTAGGCAACAGGGTAGGGTTCAGTTCTCAGAGAGTGAGGCTGAATCATACGGTGAAAGTTCAGCTTCGGGTGATGAAGAGCCAGCATTACAACATTCACTAGTGCAGAGTAAACCTACCATTATTCAACATTCAAATTAAGTAGTTAGACCAAAAGAAAAGGTTACTCTCCCTCCACCCATCCTAAAAAACACCACAACCACCTCTAGATATACCTCACAGGTTATAGATGCAGCATACCCCCCAGAGACGCATACCCCCCAGAGACCCCAGTAGAACAAAAAGCATTGAACTAAATCAGGTTTTTTCCCTTGCCCCCCACCCACAAGGAGACGGGGGGGGGGAGGTACAAGAGGGGCATATAAGGGAGGCTACACACTCCGAAGGAATCAGAGAGAAATGAGATATCAGTAATTAACTTGTCTTCTCACCCACTGAGTACTTTGGAGTTTAAGGTTTTGGGTTTAGGACTGGGTTTTGTCCCTACTAATAACTTTAATCTTTTTAATACTCTGGTAGATGTGAATAAACAGGTACAGAAAATTACGCTGAACAAAAACAGTACTTCCAATTTTGAAGGCACAATATCGTTGGACTCAGTTGGGTCCCAGATCAGTAACTCTTTAGATAACCTGGAATTCTAGGATTTGTGCAGCCTGTCAACATTGGAGGCCCTGAATACTGTCCATGAAGGGAATGACAGCTTGGGTTGTGCACTGGCCCTGAAATTGAAATGCCTCTCTAGATTTTATCCGATACAGAGCAGGGGGTCGATTATTGAGAGGTTTCATAACAGGGTAGAGTCTGATCTCACAAGGCTATACTACAAGTATAAGAAAACTAACCATAATCTACAGAGAAAAGAAAGGGAAGCACTGACAGCACTAAGCTCCAATACTACATTGGTAATCAGAGCCGCAGACAAAGGGGGGGGGGGTCTATGGTTGTTATGAACAAGGATGACTTTATCAGTGAAGCCCTTAGGCAACTTCACAAATTAAGTTCAGATCCTACAAACCTTTTCAAGAAAAAACTTGAGGATCTTATAGACGATGGTGTTGAGGGGGGCTTCATAGATAGAGATACCAGCAGTTATTTACTGGTTTCACATCCCACAACCCCAATCTTCAACCACCTACCAAAGGTCCACAAATCACTAGAGAATGTGACGGGTAGACCCATAGTTAGTGGCATTGGTTCACTACTAGAACATACATCGGAGTGGTTTGACCAAATTTTACAACTAATGGTAGCTAAGCTTTGGAGTCATGTAAAAGACACCATGCACATTTTAAAACATTTGGAAAATATAAAGTGGAGAGATGGGTATGTTTGGCTTACGGTAGACGTAAGATCCCTTTACTCCTCTATCCCACATGAGAAAGGCTTACAAGTCTTAACATAATTCATGGACAAGTACCATGGTGATGATCCTGATTTCTGTGAATATGTGATTTGAGTGGCCAAATTTCTTCTATCACATAACTACTTTAAGTTTGAGGGGGTGTTCTACCTCCAGATTTGTGGGACTGCTATGGGGGCAAAATTTGCCCCCTTATACACCAATCTCTTCATGGGGTGGTGGGAGCACATCTACAGGGGTGGGAACCCCTTTGACTCGAATATAGTTATATAAAAAAAGTTTAATTGATGACCTTTTGTTCATTTGGAAGGGGGAGCAAAGTGAACTACCCTCTTTTATAAGTTATTTAAATAACAATTACTTAGGTATAAGTTTTACATCTGAGTCCAACTCAACAAATATAAACTATCTAGATGTAATGCTCTCTGGAAAATGTGGTGAGAGTATACACACCACGGTCTACAGAAAACCAATACACTTCTGCATGCAAAAAGTTGCCATCCCAGGAGTGTATTCAAGGTCATCATTAAGGGACAATTCATTCGTCTAAAATGCAATTGCTCAGACCCTGTACAATTTGAAGCAGAGTCTGAGCTATTAACAAACAGATTGCTAACTAGGGGTTATCCAAGAGACTCCATTGACACAGCACTAGAGAATGTCAAGGAACTGGACAGGAAAAATCTGCTATGCCCAAAACTTGATGGTGGTAGGAAAAAGAAAACAAACAATGGTCTTTTTTTCATAATGGACCACTCAGAACAATACACACAGGTTTGTGGCATTATCAGAAAGCATCTCTCTATGCTTAAAACAGATGAGGGTTTGGCCAATTTATCTAAAAATTCGTGCAAATTTACATAACGACGTAAAAAAACAATAGGGAACATTGTGTCTCCCACCAAACTTCCTGTAAAAAAAATCCAAGAATCATTGTGGCTTGTACACAAAGGGATGTTTAAATGTCATAATTGGGACTGTGTAGCTTGTGAAAAGGTTGAAATGGGTGGACAGTTTAGTTCGTTGGTTACAGGACAGGTTTTTTCAAAAAACATGTGTTTAAACTGCAGATCCACACATGCGATTTATCTTATCTCCTGTGTGGACTGCAGCAAACAATATGTTGGCCTCACCACACGTGAGGTAAGGTCAAGGATAAGGGAACACCTCTCGAGCATTAGGATTGGGAGTGCAAGTACCCCTTTGGTACAGCGCTTTGTTACAAAACACAACAAGAACACTGATACATTTCGGTGGACATGCATAGAAAGGAGGGATAGAGACAAATTGCAAGCAAAGCGAGAGATTTTTTTGGATTTTCACATTGAAAACCAGACATCCAGTGGGATAAAATTCATCATACGATCTAATAAATTTTTGGGAATAATTTTTTACCCCATTCATATATCACACTGGGGCTAATATATAAAAAGAAAAGAAAATTAAAAAAAAAAAAAAAGAAAGATTTTTACATAATTATTCCCTTAATACTTAGCTGCAGCTAAACACAGTTTATTATTATTATTATCGGTTATTTGTAGAGAGCCAACAGATTCCGCAGCGCTATAAACAAAGGGGGAGTACAACAAAACAATTATAGGGTAGAGGGCCCTGCCAAGAGTTGCACTGTTGTAGTCAGCTCTTAAGAAGGTGATCTACAAACAGCTGGACTTTTAGGCTTACATGCTAAGAGGGTTCAGGGGATTGCAGTGGAGGAGAGGTACTGGTATTAGGAAAGGTTAGCGTAGGTTGTATGCGTCCCTGAATAGTAGAGTCTTTAGGGAGCACTTGAAGCTTTTAAAACTAGAAGAGAGTCTTGTGGAGCGAGGCAGAGAGTTCCACAAGATGGGAGCCAGTCTGGAGAAGTCCTGTAAACGGGAGTGTGATGAGGTGTCAAGAGAGGAGGAGAATAGGAGGTCATGAGCAGAGCGAAGGGGACGGGAGGGAGAGTATCTGGAGACAAGGTCTGAGATGTAGGGGGGGGCAGTGCAGTTGAGGGCTTTGTATGTAAGAGTGAGAGTTTTGTGTTTGATCCTAGAGGCAAGAGGAAGCCAGTGAAGGGATTGGCAGAGAGGCGCAGCAGATGAAGAGCGACGTATATGGAAGATGAGTCTGGCAGAGGCATTCATTATGGATTGTAAAGGAGCTAGGCGGCAGGTGGGGAGACCAGAGAGGACAGAGTTGCAGTAATCAAGGCGGGAAAGAATGAGAGAGTGGATTAAAATCTTAGTTGTTTCTTGTGTAAGGAAGTGTCTAATTTTAGAGATGTTTTTAAGGTGGAAGCGGCAGGCTGTAGCCAAGGACTGAATGTGAGGAGTGAAGGAAAGATCTGAGTCAAATGTGACCCCGAGATATCGGGCATGCGGGGTAGGGGTAATGATGAAGTTGTCGACAGTTATAGAGATATTGGGGGTGGAGATTTTGGAAGAAGGGGGGAAATGAGGAGCTCAGTTTTGGAGAGATTTAGCTTGAGGTAGTGAGAGGACATCCAGGAAGAGATGTGAGAAAGACAGTTAGTGACACGGGTTAGCAAGGAAGGAGATAGTTCTGGTGCAGAGAAGTAGATTTGGGTGTCATCAGCATACAAATGATATTGGAAACCGTGGGACTTATTTAGGGAACCTAGTGATGACGTATAGATTGAGAAGAGAAGGGGACCGAGGACAGAGCCTTGCGGTACTCCAACAACAGAAAGTGGTGACGGGGCAGAGGAGGCCCCAGAGAAGGCTACACTGAAGGTACGGTTTGACAGGTAGGAAGAGAGCCATGAAAGGGCTGTGTCACAGATGCCAAAGAATTGGAGGGTTTGGAGCAAAAGAGGGTGGTCGACAGTGTCAAAGGCTGCGGACAGATCAAGGAGGATAAGCAGAGAGAAGTGGCCTTTTGATTTAGCTGTAAGTAGGTCGTTGGTAACCTTAACAATAGCTGTCTCTGTGGAGTGATAGGGACGAAATCCAGATTGCAGCGGGTCAAGAAGGGAGTTTAACATAAGGAAATGGGATAGGCGTGCATATACTAGTTTTTCGAGAAGCTTTGAAGCAAGAGGGAGGAGGGAAATAGGGCGGTAGCTGGATGGGGAGGTAGGATCCAGGGAAGGTTTTTTGAGGATAGGTGTGACCAGCGCATGTTTCATCGATGATAGAAATGTACCAGTGCTGAGGGAGAGTTTGAAAATGTGTGTTAGTATAGGGGTAAGGGTAGCAGAGAGAGAGGGGAGCAGCTGTGAGGGGATAGGGTCAAGAGGACAGGTAGTGAGGTGAGAGCGCAGTATAAGTGCTGAAACTTCGTCCTCAGTAACAGGGGAGAATGAACTAAGTTTCAGGTTATGAGGGTTGTGGTTGAGTGAGAGTATTTGAGGGGGGGAGAAAATGGAGTTGTGTTGAGAGCTGATTTCATGTCTGATGGAGTCAGTTTTGAAGTGACTGGAAAAGTCTTGAGCTGACAGAGAAGTTGTATTAGGAAGTGGGGGAGGGCGGAGGAGAGTATTGAAAGTGGACAGACGTTTTGGGTTTGAAGAAAGATTACATTATACAAGCATAATAACGTTCCTAATCTAGGTAATTTTCACAAAAGCACAGGATTTACAAATACCAATGGATACTCCTGTACTCTTTTTCCTAGCATAAAGTGCAGTCCTAGATAGCTTTCAAGAGGTAGGAGAATCCCATGAGTAGGATCAATCAAATGTGGACCAGTTTTGTCCTATAATTTTATGGGACAATCTATTTTAGTCTCCCAAATATGGTATCCCTAGCCAAGTTCTAACTGACCATATATAGTTCAGGGTAGATACACACAAATACACATACCATTATGAGGAGTATATTGAATACTAGTACCTTAATGTCACAGAGCAGGACAGGGATTTGTGATATCAGGTCGTGAAAACATTTTCCTATCTCAAGACGGATTTTTCTAAGGTTTTATGGACTGATGAAATGAGAGTGAGTCTTGATGGGCCAGATGGATGGGCCCGTGGCTGGATTGGTAAAGGGCAGAGAGCTCCAGTCCGACTCAGACGCCAGCAAGGTGGAGTACTGGTTTGGGCTGGTATCATCAAAGATGAGCTTGTGGGGCCTTTTCAGGTTGAGGATGGAGTCAAGCTAGACTCCCAGTCCTACTGCCAGTTTCTGGAAAACACCTTCTTCAAGCAGTGGTACAGGAAGAAGTCTGCATCCTTCAAGAAAAACATGATTTTCATGCAGGACAATGCTCCATCACATGCGTCCAAGTACTCCACAGCGTGGCTGGCAAGAAAGGGTATAAAAGAAGAAAATCTAATGACATGGCCTCCTTGTTCACCTGATCTGAACCCCATTGAGAACCTGTGGTCCATCATCAAATGTGACATTTACAAGGAGGGAAAACAGTACACCTCTCTGAACAGTGTCTGGGAGGCTGTGGTTGCTGCTGCACACAATGTTGATGGTGAACAGATCAAAACACTGACAGAATCCATGGATGGCAGGCTTTTGAGTGTCCTTGCAAAGAAAGGTGGCTATATTGGTCACTGATTTGTTTTTGTTTTGTTTTTGAATGTGAGAAATGTATATTGTGAATGTTGAGATGTTATATTGGTTTCACTGGTAAAAATAAATAATTGAAATGGGTATATATTTGTTTTTTGTTAAGTTGCCTGAACATTGCAGAAATATAAAGAACCTTAAAAATCATACACCTAGAGTTCTGCGTTAGCCATCAAAAGCAGTAAGGGGTCCTAACGCTGCTTTTGGCCGCCCGCTGGTATTTAGAGTCAGGCAGGAAAGGGTCTACCGCTCACTTTCAAGCCGCAACTTTTCCATACCGCAGATCCCCTGCCGGTATTTAGAGTCTTGTCTGAAGTGAGCAGTAGAGCCACTACCGACAAGACTCCAGCCGCAAAAAAAAGTCAGTAGTTAAGAGCTTTATGGGCTAACGCCGGTTTATAAAGCTCTTAACTACAGTGCTCTAAAGTACACTAACACCCATAAACTACCTATGTACCCCTAAACCGAGGCCCCCCACTATAATACATTTTTTTAACCCCTAATCTGCTGACCGCACACCGCCGCCACCTACATTATCCCTATGAGCCCCTAATCTGCTGCCCCTAACATCGCAGACACCTACATAATATTTATTAACCCCTAATCTGGCCCCCACCCCCTACCAAACTATACTTATTAACCCCTAATCTGCCGACCGGACATCTCCGCCACTATAATAAATGTATTAACCCCTAAACCGCCGCACTCCCGCCTCGCAAACACTATAATAAATAGTATTAACCCCTAATCTGCCGACCGGACCTCGCCGCTACTCTAATAAATGTATTAACCCCTAAAGCTAAGTCTAACCCTAACACCCCCCTAAGTTAAATATTATTTTAATCTAACTAAATAAATTAAATCTTATTAACTACAGTATTCCTATTTAAACTAAATACTTACCTGTAAAATAAACCCTAATATAGCTACAATATAACGAATAATTATATTGTAGCTATTTTAGGATTTATATTTATTTTACAGGCAACTTTGTATTTATTTTAACTAGGTACAATAGCTATTAAATAGTTATTAACTATTTAATAGCTACCTAGTTAAAATAATTACAAAATTACCTGTAAAATAAATCCTAACCTAAGTTACAATTAAACCTAACACTACACTATCAATAAATAAATTAAATAAATTACCTACAATTACATATACAATTAAATAAACTAAACTATATTACAAAAACAAACACTAAATTACAAAAAATAAAAAAAGATTACAAGAATATTAAGCTAATTACACCTACTCTAAGCCCCCTAATAAAATAAAAAAGCCCCCCAATATAATAAAGGTCCCTACCCTTTCTAAATTAAAAATTAACCAGCTATTTTACCAGCCCTTAAAAGGGCTTTTTGCGGGGCATGCCCCTAAGTAATCAGCTCTTTTGCCTGTAAAAAAAATACAACCCCCCAACATTAAAACCCACAACCCACATACCCCTACTCTAACCCAAACCCCCCTTAAATAAACCTAACACTACCCCCCTGAAGATCTCCCTACCTTGAGTGATGTTCACCCAGCCGGGCACCGATGGACCAAAAGAGGACATCCGGAGCAGCAGAAGTCTTCATCCTATCCGGGCAGAAGAGGACATCCGGACCGGCAGACATCTTCATTCAAGCGGCATCTTCTATCTTCATCCATCCGGATGATGGATGAAGCCTGATGAAACAGCCATTGGCTGAGAAACGCGTTGCCTGCTATTTTATTTATTTTTAATAAAGTCAGTTTTAGTATTTGAACACTTGCTGTTCCTTTTTTGGGAATTTTTTTGCTTTTTTTATCTGAGGATATTCATCACTTTGACCATCCTGGGATCCTGTGAACCATCCACTTTTCCTGGATGCCTTGCCACAAGTCTGTTGGGTGACCAAATTGATCCCTTCATGCTCCCATAGCATCAAAAGAGGTGCTTTATACATTGTGAGTACCACTCTTATCATTATCTGAGTTTGTTCACTTGTACCAACAATACTAGGCCATATAGGCACTTGTGTCTCTTCTCTGTCCACATAGACATCAGTTCCTGTGCAGGAAGTTGGTCTTCTGGGTGACCGAATAGATCCCAGACTGCCCCTATAGCACTAACTGAGGTGCTCTTCTAAATGTGAGTTTGTTTCTTATCTCAAGATCTACAAAATTGGACCAAACAATATTGGGCCATGTGGCGCTTCTGTTTTTTCTTCTTTTCATAGATTGCTGTTCCTGGATCCTGGCCTGGATCTTCACAGATAGCTGCCTATTTTCCTCTCCAGAGACTTTAATACAATTCTATTGCCTCTTCACTGTCCTCTAAGGCATTGTTACACATTTATAACATTTAACCAATTGTTATATTTCTTTACTGTAAAACGTTATTATTTTTAATATTGCATATTTGTTTTTGAGATATATATATATGTGTGTTTTTGTGTGCGTTTATATAGGCGTATATATATATATATACATACAGATGTTGATTATTAACTTCACCAATGTTATTAGTTTGTGATTGATAGCTATTCACAACTGACACCACTAGCAATTATCTTTCATATTCACTCATTCACTATATCTTTTTTATTATTACTATAACTCCTGACACACTAGAAGACTGTGTCTTCACTGTATATTATTTATCACTTAGTTTTTGTAATAGGGCGCCCCCTCACTTTTTTGTTACTATGTTATTATCGCCATTAACAGCGTGTACAGCTGTACACAACATCTTGATCCCCTGTGAGTTTCTTTGATCGTCGGCTTTTTTGCCGCTCATATATATTTTTTGCTTTATGTGTTTTTTTGCTTGATGCCTATTAAATGTCTTTTTGCACAATATTCGTAGGCTCTATTGTGTAACTTGCGGGTTTTTTGTTATAGCTTACACTGCCTTAGTTGTCATTGTTACTATGGCGACTGTGGTGTGTGTATTATCTCCCCTTTGTGGACAGTGCAGTACACCTAGCTCTTCACATGGATAGGTTTGATTTTCTAAGGGACAGGTGATGTCACTTATCAGCCGTGGTGTCTCCCCTTCATTTGAAAATATTCTACTACCGATTAAGTTTCTTAGAATCTTTATAGGGTAACCTTCAGCAGTTTACCCACATTCCTTATTCTTACTTATTCTGCTGAACATTTTACAATATGTTTTGGTATTATATGTACCAATTTAGTTCTCGGTCTGACTTTGACGTTTTTAACCCCGCCCCCTCTTTTCCAAACCGTTGTTAAATAGATGTCAATACGTTCGCAAGTTCCAATATTCACTTTATTATTCCGTTGTTTCTGGAGATTGTTTTGGTTTATTACCTGGGAGATTCCCATTCATGTTACTGGAGGAATATACATGAGTTTACAACATTCTGTAACTATGTACGATATATGTCACCCAGAGGGTGTGTAATCATTCTGATTGCTGATTGGTTGCTGATAGGTATAAGTGTAGCAGCTGTGAGATTGTTTGTATAGCCTGAGGAAACGGTGCAGTGTCACTGAGAAAGGCGTTTCTGTTGTTTTAAGCATTTTTTATTAAACTTTTTATACATATTGTGACAGAAAGTCTGGTTTGGTGATAGAGGGGGTATATATTAGACTAAGTTTAATACATTTCACTTTACCATTTTGCTAAGAAACCCCAGGGAAGTGATTAGTGTTTTTTAGTTGTGAATACCTTACAGCTGTTAAAGACAATTAAACTCAGTTGTGGCTCATGATTACTGCTCCTAGGGTTTAAAAGGGAAGCATTTCTCTAGCTAAGTAGATTACAGCAAGACAGGAAGCCTGATATGATGTGTTGTGAAAAATATGATGTACTAAACGTTTTGCTGGATTTCTGTTTGCTGTTACATTCTGTAAAGGACATTTGTATTGCTGCAGACAATGCAGACAATGCAGACAGAGATTTGCTGTTTTAGAAGCTTGTGCAGAGACTGTATCTGTTCCTTTTGCCTTACCTGTGAACAAACTGTATGCTGCTGTTACAGTTACCTTGCTATTTTGGAAGAAAAGTTTTGAAAATTTTAACTGGATTGTCCTCTAATGTATTTAAACCCTAGAAGACAGTGGTTGCCAAAAGATCTTGTTACATATGGTGGAGAAGGCGGGCCGCCACATTTTATGTCTGTGGGTTTTATCATTTGCAAACAAAATGGAGGAAGTTATTAAAGCACTGATTCAGTCTACCGCTGTGCAACAGGAGGCCAATAGAAAAGCTGCTGAAAACAGTGCAGCTCTGCAGCAGTTGGTGTTGGCACAGGCGGAGAACACTATGATTATGGCAAAAACACAGAAAAAGAGTACTGAAGTGCTGGTGCAACAGATAGTCACATTTAAAGCAGAAACATTCAGGAAGGTTTGTGAGGAACAGCAGAACGCCACGTGCACTTTGCGGCAAGAGATTTAAGCTATATCTGAGAGATTGAGCTCTGATCCTGCTGGTGGCTGTCAAGGCTCTAAAGTTATACGAGCTAGGTCCACTGGTGAAGTCAGCCATAGGACACCAGTATATACTGGTTGTCCTGGATTATGCAACCCGCTATCCTGAGGCAGTACCCCTACGTAATAGTTCTGCAAAATGTATAGCAAAGGAACTTATGCTTATGTTTAGTAGAGTGGGTATACCCAAGGAAATGTTGACAGATCAAGGGACTCCTTTTATGTCTAAGGTTACAAAAGAATTGTGTAATCTGCTCCATATTAAGCATCTGAAAACTTCAGTATATTACCCTCAAACTGATGGGCTGGTAGAGAGGTTCAATAAGACCCTAAAGAGTATGTTACAGAAGGCAATTGATGTGGATGTAAAAAATTGGGACCTTTTATTGCCTTATTTAATGTTTTCTATCAGGGAAGATCCTCAGGCCTCAACAGGGTTTTCACCTTTTGAACTTTTGTATGGTCGACATCCACGTGGGTTACTTGATATTGTTAAAGAGACATGGGAACAGGAAACTACACCCTATAGAAGTGTTATTGAGCATATATCTCAAATGCAGGATCAAATGGAGGCTGTCATGCCCATAGTTAGGGAACATATGGGAAAAGCCCAAGAAGCACAAAAACACAGTTATAATCATAATTCTAGGGTTAGAGTGTTTCAGCCTGGTGACAGGGTACTAGTTTTAGTCCCTACATTAGAAAATAAATGTTTTGCTACTTGGCATGGCCCATATGAGGTCATTGAAAAGGTTGGTGATGTAAACTATAAGGTGAGTCAGCCAGGGAGAAGAAAACCTGAGCAGATATATCACATTAAATTACTGAAGCCCTGGAAGGATAGGGAGGTTTTGTGTGCTGTAAATACAGCAGAGATACCTGTTACTGAGCCTGAGGTAAATGTTTCTGAAACCCTATATGTGCATCAAAAGCAAGAGGTCAAGGACTTTATTAGAAGGAACAGAGAGTTTTTTTTCCATGATGCCAGGGAGAACTACGTAATTAAACATGACATAGTTACAGAACCAGGGAAAAAAGTTTCCCTTAAACCCTAAAGAGTTCCTGAAGCCCGTAGGGAGGCTATTAAATTGGAGGTGGAAAAAATTTTAAAACTTGGGGTGATTGAAGAATCATACAGTGATTGGAGCAGTCCAATTGTGTTAGTTCCTAAACCGGATAGTACTTTACGATTTCGTAACGATTATCGTAAATTAAATTGTATTTCAAAATTTGATACCTACCCAATGCCTAGGGTTGATGAGTTAATAGAAAAACTAGGAAAAGCGCGTTATTTAACAACAATTGATTTAATGAAAGGCTATTGGCAGGTACCCCTCACTGATCAGGCAAAGGCGAAAACTATTGGAGTGGAGTGATAGGGACGAAATCCAGATTGCAGCGGGTCAAGAAGGGAGTTTAACATAAGGAAATGGGATAGGCATGCATATACTAGTTTTTCGAGAAGCTTTGAAGCAAGAGGGAGGAGGGAAATAGGGCGGTAGCTGGATGGGGAGGTAGGATCCAGGGAAGGTTTTTTGAGGATAGGTGTGGCCAGCGCATGTTTCATCGATGATAGAAATGTACCCAAAAACTGTCTAGTGAAGATGTTTTTTATTTTTAAAAAATTCTAAAAAAAATTAATAAAAAACTATAATGCCCTTTATTTTGAGGGCATTTGGGGCACTATTAGAAAATTAACCAGAGATCGTATCACTGGTTAATTTTCTAAGCTCTAATTGCTACCGCAAGCTCGTGGTAGCAGTAACAGCAACTTGTAATGGTTGGTTAATTATCGCATGCCTGTAAACGGGCAAATTTGCTAATTTGCGGGAGCGCAATCATTTAACGCTCCACTTGTAATCTAGCCCTGAGTCTTTAATGGGGCTAAAGAAGTGTGCATAGGTTAAGATTGGCTCTGAATATGTTGTATGTAGCAGAATTACCATAGATACTATGCCGTCTGGCTGGATTGCCTCTCTCACAAGTGCTCAGTATACTAAGATATCATCACTCAGGATATTGTGGGGCAGAAGTTCTAAAGAAAGCAGCACCAATATAATTTGGGTGTCAGATATGACAGATATCTTGCAGAGGGATGCAGCACTCTTAAAATTGCAAAGCTTCTGAAGCGTGATCATCGAACAATCAAGCGTTTCATTCAAAATAGTCAACAGGGTCGCAAGAAGCGTGTGGAAAAACCAAGGCGCAAAATAACTGCCCATGAACTGAGAAAAGGCAAGCGTGCAGCTGCCAAGATGCCACTTGCCACCAGTTTGGCCATATTTCAGAGCTACAACATCACTGGAGTGCCCAAAAGCACAAGGTGTGCAATACTCAGAGACATGGCCAAGGTAAGAAAGGCTGAAAGACGACCACCACTGAACAAGACACACAAGCTGAAACGTCAAGACTGGGCCAAGAAATATCTCAAGACTGATTTTTCTAAGGTTTTATGGACTGATGAAATGAGAGTGAGCCTTGATGGGCCAGATGGATGGGCCCGTGGCTGGATTGGTAAAGGGCAGAGAGCTCCAGTCCGACTCAGACGCCAGCAAGGTGGAGGTGGAGTACTGGTTTGGGCTGGCATCATCAAAGATGAGCTTGTGGGGCCTTTTCGGGTTGAGGATGGAGTCAAGCTCAACTCCCAGTCCTACTGCCAGTTTCTGGAAAACACCTTCTTCAAGCAGTGGTACAGGAAGAAGTCTGCATCCTTCAAGAAAAACATGATTTTCATGCAGGACAATGCTCCATCACACGCGTCCAAGTACTCCACAGCATGGCTGGCAAGAAAGGGTATAAAAGAAGAAAATCTAATGACATGGCCTCCTTGTTCACCTGATCTGAACCCCATTGAGAACCTGTGGTCCATCATCAAATGTGAGATTTACAAGGAGGGAAAACAGTACACCTCTCTGAACAGTGTCTGGGAGGCTGTGGTTGCTGCTGCACGCAATGTTGATGGTGAACAGATCAAAACACTGACAGAATCCATGGATGGCAGGCTTTTGAGTGTCCTTGCAAAGAAAGGTGGCTATATTGGTCACTGATTTGTTTTTGTTTTGTTTTTGAATGTCAGAAATGTATATTTATGAATGTTGAGATGTTATATTGGTTTCACTGGTAAAAATAAATAATTGAAATGGGTATATATTTGTTTTTTGTTAAGTTGCCTAATAATTATGCACAGTAATAGTCACCTGCACACACAGATATCCCCCTAAAATAGCTATAACTAAAAACAAACTTAAAACTGCTTCCAAAACTATTCAGCTTTGATATTAATGAGTTTTTTGGGTTCATTGAGAACATGGTTGTTGTTCAATAATAAAATTAATCCTCAAAAATACAACTTGCCTAATAATTCTGCACTCCCTGTAAATGAATATATGACCATCTAAAAGTAAAAAAACCCACAAAATAAATTAAAGCAAATAAAATAAATAACATATAATCAATCGCAAATGCATAAAAAGTAATATAAAATATTGCAACTACAGTACAAGTCCAATATATGAGAGGACAGGTCAGAGATATTTTTATCTCACAAAATGGTTAGTCCATAATTTCCAGATACAGGGCTGCTCTCCTTCTTGCAGATCACTCTCGATCAGACTCTAGACATGTAGACTAGTGATGTCGCAAATAGTTAAAAAAAAAGGGAGCGTACAAGCATATTTACCGCCACTGCAACCCTAAATACCAGCGGTGCTTACGGACGCGGCCAGCTTAAAAAACGTGCTCGTGCACGATTCCCCCATAGGAAACAATGGGGCCGTTTGAGCTGAAAAAAAACCTAACACCTGCAAAAAAGCAGCATTCAGCTCCTAACGCAGCCCCATTGTTTCCTATGGGGAAACACTTCCTAAGTCTGCACCTGTACCTCGAGTCTAAACACCCCTAACCTTATACTTATTAACCCCTAATCTGCCGCCCCCGCTATCGCTGACGCCTGCATTACACTTTTAACCCCTAATCTGAAGCTCCGTACACCGCCGCAACCTACATTATCCCTATGTACCCCTAATCTGCTGCCCCTAACACCGCCGACCCCTATATTATATTTATTAACCCCTAATCTGCTGCCCCCAACGTCGCCGCCACTTATCTACAATTATTAACCCCTAATCTGCCGACCGGACCTCACCGCTACTATAATAAAGTTATTAACCCCTAATCCGCCTCACTCCCGCCTCAATAACCCTATAATAAATAGTATTAACCCCTAATCTGCTCTCCCTAACATCACCGACACCTAACTTCAAGTATTAACCCCTAATCTGCCGACCGGACCTCACCGCTACTCTAATAAATTTATTAACCCCTAAAGCTTAGTCTAACCCTAACACTAACACCCCCCTAAGTTAAATATAATTTTTATCTAACAAAATAAATTATTTCTTATTAAATAAATTATTCCTATTTAAAGCTACATACCTGTAAAATAAACCCTAATATAGCGACAATATAAATTATAATTATATTGTAGCTATTTTAGGATTAATATTTATTTTACAGGCAACTTTGTATTTATTTTAACCAGGTACAATAGCTATTAAATAGTTAATAACTATTTAATAGCTACCTAGTTAAAATAATTACAAAATTACCTGTAAAATAAATCCTAACCTAAGTTACAATTAAACCTAACACTACACTATCAATAAATTAATTAAATAAAATACCTACAATTATCTACAATTAAACCTAACACTACACTATCAATAAATTAATTACATACAAATACCTACAAATGAAATAAATACAATTAAATAAACTAACTAAAGTACAAAAAATAAAAAAGAACTAAGTTACAAAAAATAAAAAAATAATTTACTAACATTATAAAAATATTACAACAATTTTAAGCTAATTACACCTACTCTAAGCCCCTTAATAAAATAACAAAGCCCCCCCAAATAAAAAAAATGCCCTACCCTATTCTAAAATAAAAATTGAAAAGCTCTTTTACCTTACCAGCCCTTAAAAGGGCCTTTTGCGGGGCATGCCCCAAATAGTTCTGCTCTTTTGCCTGTAAAAAAAAAATACAATACCCCCCCCAACATTACAACCCACCACCCACATACCCCTAATCTAACCCAAACCCCCTTTAAATAAACCTAACACTAAGCCCCTGAAGATCTTCCTACCTTATCTTCACCACGCCGGGTATCATTGATCTGTCCAGAAGAGGCTCCGAAGTCTTCCTCCAAGCCCAAGCTGGGGCTGAAGAGGTCCATCATCGGGCTGAAGAGGTCCATCATCCGGCTGAAGTCTTGATCCAAGCGGGGGCTGAAGAGGTCCATCATCGGGCTGAAGAGGTCCATCATCCGGCTGAAGTCTTGATCCAAGCGGGGGCTGAAGAGGTCCATCATCGGGCTGAAGAGGTCCATCATCCGGCTGAAGTCTTGATCCAAGCGGGGGCTGAAGAGGTCCATCATCCGGCTGAAGTCTTCTATCAAGCGGCATCTTCAATCTTCTTTCTTCTGGATCTATCTTCATCCCGCCGACGAGGAACATCCATCCTGGCCGACGACTTCCCGACGAATGACGGTTCCTTTAAGTGATGTCATCCAAGATGGCGTCCCTTGAATTCCGATTGGCTGATAGGATTCTATCAGCCAATCGGAATAAAGGTAGGAAAATTCAGCCAATCAGATTCAAGTTCAATCCGATTGGCTGATCCAATCAGCCAATCAGATTGAGCTCGCATTCTATTGGCTGATTGGATCAGCCAATCGGATTGAACATGAATCTGATTGGCTGATTCCATCAGCCAATCAGAATTTTCCTACCTTAATTCCGATTGGCTGATAGAATCCTATCAGCCAATTGGAATTCGAGGGACGCCATCTTGGATGAAGTCACTTAAAGGAACCGTCATTCATCAGGAGGTGGTCGGCCAGGATGGATGTTCCGCGTTGGCGGGATGAAGATAGATCCGGAAGAAAGAAGATTGAAGATGTCGCTTGATAGAAGACGTCAGCCTGATGATGGACCTCTATAGCCCCCGCTTGGATCAAGATTTCAGCCGGATGATGGACCTCTTCAGTCCGATGATGGACCTCTTCAGCCCCCGCTTGGGCTTGAATGAAGACTTCGGAGCCTCTTCTGGACGTGATACCTGCCGTGGTGAAGATAAGGTAGGGAGATCTTCAGGGGCTTAGTGTTAGGTTTATTTAAGGGGGGTTTGGGTTAGATTAGGGGTATGTGGGTGGTGGGTTGCAATGTTGGGGGGTTTTGTATGTTTTTTTTTTACAGGCAGAAGAGCAGAATTCTTTGGGGCATGTCCCGCAAAAGGCCCTTTTAAGGGCTGGTAAGGTAAGAGCTTTTCAATTTGTATTTTAGAATAGGGTAGCGCATTTTTTTATTTTGGGGGGCTTTGTTATTTTATTAGAGGGCTTAGAGTAGGTGTAATTAGCTTAAAATTGTTGTAATATTTTTATAATGTTTGTAAATTATTTTTTTATTTTTTGTAACTTAGTTCTTTTTTATTTTTTGTACTTTAGTTAGTTTATTTAATTGTATTTATTTGTAGGTATTTGTATGTAATTAATTTATTGATAGTGTAGTGTTAGGTTTAATTGTAACTTAGGTTAGGATTTATTTTACAGGTAATTTTGTAATTATTTTAACTAGGTAGCTATTAAATAGTTATTAACTATTTAATAGCTATTGTACCTGGTTAAAATAAATACAAAGTTGCCTGTAAAATAAATATTAATCCTAAAATAGCTACAATATAATTATAATTTATATTGTAGCTATATTAGGGTTTATTTTACAGGTAAGTAGTTAGCTTTAAATAGGAATAATTTATTTAATAAGAAATAATTTATTTAGTTAGATAAAAATTATATTTAAGTTAGTGGGGTGTTAGGGTTAGACTTAGCTTTAGGGGTTAATAAATGTATTAGCGGTGAGGTCCGGTCGACAGATTAGGGGTTAATACTTGAAGTTAGGTGTCGGTGATGTTAGGGAGGATAGATTAGGGGTTAATACTATTTATTATAGGGTTATTGAGGCGGGAGTGAGGCGGATTAGGGGTTAATAACTTTATTATAGTAGCGGTGAGGTCCGGTCGGCAGATTAGGGGTTAATAATTGTAGGTAGGTGGTGGCGACGTTGGGGGCGGCAGATTAGGGGTTAATAAATATAATATAGGGGTCGGCGGTGTTAGGGGCAGCAGATTAGGGGTACATAGGGATAATGTAGGTTGCGGCGGTGTGCGTTCGGCAGATTAGGGGTTTAAAATAATTATTAGAGTGGCGGCGATGTGGGGGGGCCTCGGTTTAGGGGTACATAGGTAGTTTATGGGTGTTAGTGTACTTTAGAGCACAGTAGTTAAGAGATTTATGAACCGGCGTTAGCCCAGAAAGCTCTTAACTCCTGGCTTTTCTCTGCGGCTGGAGTCTTGTTGTTAGATTTCTGACGCTCACTTCAGCCAAGACTCTAAATACTGGCGTTAGAAAGATCCCATTGAAAAGATAGGATACGCAAATGGCGTAGGGGGATCTGCGGTATGGAAAAGTCGCGGCTGCAAAGTGAGTGTTAGACCCTTTCCTGACTGACTCTAAATACCAGCGGGCGGCCAAAACCAGCGTTAGGAGCCCCTAACGCTGGTTTTGACAGCTAACGCAGAACTCTAAATCTAGGCGTAATTTAACCCAATATTAGTGATTCAGAACGCATTGTAATATACTATGATTTAATTTACCACCTGTTCAATGTCCTGGGCTAATTTCAGGAATTGTTAAGAGATATAAATATCTATTAATACAGGGATACTTCACATTGATCACTACCAATATAAACAGTAGTCCTGGTCATTTAGTTGGTACATTAATCCTGATAGAGATATATTTGTTCTGAATAATTACCACCCTGGGTTTATACCGCAACAATTGCAAGTAAAAATTATGACTGTCACGAAATAATCAAATAGGAACGTCAGAGGAAATATTCATGCATGATGTATGATATTTAGACTATCCAAAAATACCAAATGTCAAACCAAGTACATGGTATATCACAAATATGCCATAATCATATACATTAACACAAGTGTTGTATCATACTAACTACCCATGCATGGTCTCTCATGTTAAACCACCCTGTAATCAACAATAGTGCCTGAACTAATTATTGTACTTGACCCTTGTGATACATAAACAAGGATCAACCACCTGATTGAGGAACCATAGATGTACTCTCAGTTTTCATTATTACAACTTCCTGATAAATTGCAAATTGCAAGGATTAATCGCTGCTAAGTCGGTGATCCAAACCCTATTACCACTCTCTCCTCTTTTGAGCTAACACTATTCCTGTGTTTTTAATGTGTATTGTTCTACATTTTTTTTAAAGTTCTAATAAAAGTTATATTTTACATTTTCCTGTACACCTGCCAATTGTAACTCAGTCATATTCTACATTCTGGGAATTTGAGTGCTATAAATGTGTACATTTTCTGAAGACTTTGATCTTCTTTTGTTCTCTCATTAACCGGTACACAGCACCAACGTTTGCATCACGTAACATTAGGAGGAACACATGTACGTTAATTTCCTCCAAGTTATTATTTAAATAACTATTACTACTAATTATATTCCCTACAACATCTCAGTAGTGCCATTGGGCCCCTTTTTCTCTTATCATATCTGGTATAACAGTAGTGTACATTTAAAAAAAAAAACACTTTTTTGACTGTGAAATAATAGCAGTCAGTTTCCTTTACACATGTGCGTTTAAGTGCCTGCCAGGGTACAGTGTCACCCCAGTGCAACTCATATCTGGTGTAACAGTAGTGTAGATTTAAAAAAAAACAACACTTTTTTGACTGTGAAATAATAGCAGTCAGTTTCCTTAACACGTGTGCATTTCAGTGCCTGCCAGGGCACAGTGTCACACCAGTGCAACTCATATCTGGTGTAACAGTAGTGTAGATTTAAAAAAAAAAAATACAATTTTGACTGTAATAGATTGAATAGCAGTTAGTTGTCTGCAAGCGTGTGTGTCAGGCCTACAGCGTCTACTCTGCCAACTTCTGCCAGTGCACAGTGCCACTCATATCTGTTGTCACAGTAGCTTGCATGCATAGTACCACTAATCGACAACAAAATGACAGACAGAGGCAGGCCACCCCGCAGGGGCCAACGTGTTCTTGGTGCTGTGATTCTCTTTGGCCCTAGAATAATGCCCAGTGTTCAGAGGCCACGCACCCTGAACTCGAAAAGTTCTGAGGACATAGTTGACTGGCTAACACAGGACACCCAATCTTCTACAGCTTCCGCTCGGAACCTTGACGCACCATCCTCCTCCAGCTTAGCTTCGGGCACCTCTCAAGTTACCACTCGCCCGCCTGCCACCACTACCAACACTAGCACAACAGCCGCTTCACTTGATCTGTCAGAGGAGTTATTTACACTTCAGTTTGAAGAAATGAGTGATGCGCAACCATTATTGCCAGAGGATGTAGATAACAGGGATATGTCTCAGTCAGGCAGCATTACACACATGGACGTACGGTGTGATGATGATGATGTTGTACCCGCTGCTGCTTCCTTTGCTGAGTTGTCAGATACAAGTGAATCGGTTGATGATGACGATGCGTCCGTGGATGTCACGTGGGTGCCCGCTAGAAGAGAAGAAGAAGAGGGGGAAAGTTCAGATGGGGAGACAGAGAGGAGGAGGAGACGAGTTGGAAGCAGGGGGAGGTCATCGCAAGGAGCTAGTGGCACAGTCAGACAGCATGCATCGGCACCCGGGGTCAGCCAGACAGCACGCCAATCAATGCATGCTGTTGCCACCACCAGAATGCCGTCATTGCAGAGCTCAGCAGTGTGGCATTTTTTTTGTGTGTCTGCCTCTGACAACAGCTATGCCATTTGCAACCTGTGCCAAAAGAAACTGAGTCGTGGGAAGTCCAACACCCACCTAGGTACAACTGCTTTGCGAAGGCACATGATCGCACATCACAAACGCCTATGGGATCAACACATGAGTACAAGCAGCACGCAAACTCAAAGCCGCCATCCTCCTCCTGGTCCAGCATCTTCAGCCACGTCAACCACTGCTGTCCTCCTTGCCGCCTCTCAACCATCCGCCACTCCGTCTCTCGCCTTGAGCAGTTCCTGCTCATCTGCCCACAGTCAGGTGTCTGTCAAGGACATGTTTGAGCGTAAGAAGCCAATGTCACAAAGTCACCCCCTTGCCCGGCATCTGAGAGCTGGCTTGTCTGAACACTTAGCCTGTCAGCTTTTACCATACAAGCTGGTGGAGTCTGAGGCGTTCCAAAAATTTTTAGCTATTGGGACACCGCAGTGGAAGGTACCCGGCCGAAATTTCTTTGCACAAAAGGCAATCCCCAACCTGTACTCGATTGTGCAAAAGGAAGTAATGGCATGTCTGGCACACAGTGTTGGGGCAAGGGTCCATCTGACCACTGATACCTGGTCTGCAAAGCATGGTCAGGGCAGGTATATCACCTACACTGCGCATTGGGTAAACCTGCTGACGGCTGCCAAGCATGGAATGCGTGGCTCTGCAGAGGAGTTGGTGACACCACCACAACTTGCAGGCAGGCCTGCTGCCACCTCCTCTACTCCTCCTACTCCATCCTCTTCCATAACCTCTTCGGCTGAGTCCTCTTCTGCTGCTGCGTCTTGCTCCACATCAATGGCACCCCCCCCCCCAGCTCCCCAGGTACTATTCCACATCCCGGATACGGCAGTGTCACGCCATCTTGGGGTTGACTTGCCTGAAAGCAGAGAGTCACACCGGACCAGCACTCCTGTCCGCCCTGAACGCACAGGTGGATCAGTGGCTGACACCGCACCAACTGGAGATCGGCAAAGTGGTTTGTGACAACGGAAATTTGTTGGCGGCATTGAATTTGGGCAAGTTGAAACATGTGCCATGCATGGCACATGTGTGTAATCTGATCGTACAACGCTTTGTGCATAAGTACCCAGGCTTACAGGACATCCTGAAGCAGGCCAGGAAGGTGTGTGGCCATTTCAGGTGTTCCTACACGGCCATGGCGCACTTTTCAGATATCCAGCGGCGAAACAACATGCCAGTGAGGCGCTTGATTTGCGACAGCCCGACACGTTGGAATTCAATACTCCTAATGTTCGACCGCCTGCTCCAACAAGAAAAAGCTGTTAACGACTATTTGTATGACCGGGGTGCTAGGACAGCCTCTGCGGAGCTGGAAATGTTTTTGCCACGTTACTGGACGCTCATGCGCAATGCCTGTAGGCTCATGCGTCCTTTTGAGGAGGTGACAAACCTAGTCAGTCGTACCGAAGGCACCATCAGCGACATCATACCATTTGTTTTCTTCCTGGACCGTGCCCTGTGAAGAGTGCTGGATCAGGCCGTAGATGAGCGTGAAGAGGAAGAGTTGTGGTCACCATCACCACCAGAAACAGCCTTATCAGCATCGCTTGCTGGACCTGCGGCAACGCTGGAAGAGGATTGTGAGGAAGAGGAGTCAGAGGAGGAATGTGGCTTTGAGGAGGAGGAGGAAGACCAACCACAACAGGCATCCCAGGGTGCTCGTTGTCACCTATCTGGTACCCATGGTGTTGTACGTGGCTGGGGGGAAGAACATACCTTTAGTGAGATCACTGAGGATGAGGAACGGGACATGAGTAGCTCGGCATCCAACCTTGTACAAATGGGGATTTTCATGCTGTCGTGCCTGTTGAGGGACCCTCGTATAAAAAGGCTGAAGGAGAACGACATGTACTGGGTGTCCATGCTACTAGACCCGGTATAAACATAAAGTGCCTGAAATGTTACTGAATTACCGCAAGTTGGAAAGGATGCAGCAGTTCCAAAATAAATTAAAAAGTATGCTTTACACAGCGTATAAGGGTGATGTCACAGCACAATGGGAATCTAACAGGGGAAGAGGTGAAAGTAATCCTCTGACTCCCATGACCATGCCGGCAAGGACAGGATGCTTTACAGACCTGTTGTTGATGGAGGACATGCAGAGCTTTTTAAGTCCTACGCATCGCCACAGCCCTTCGGGGTCCACCCTCAGAGAACGACTAGACCGACAGGTAGCAGACTACCTCGCCTTAACTGCAGATATCGACACTCTGAGGAGCGATGAACCCCTTGACTACTGGGTGTGCAGGCTTGACCTGTGTCCTGAGCTATCCCAATTTGCGATAGAACTTCTGGCCTGCCCCGCTTCAAGTGTCCTGTCAGAAAGGACCTTCAGTGCAGCAGGAGGTATTGTCACTGAGAAGAGAAGTCACCTAGGTCAAAAAAGTCTAGATTACCTCACCTTTATTAAGATGAATGAGGGATGGATCCTGAAGGGACCGACAGTGGGCGATACATTCAACTAAAAAAGGCCTGATGAGATGAGCTGCCTTGGGCTAAAAATGGTCCACACTCTGCTGTATTTTATCTCTGAATGCCGGATGACTTGCGTGACTTATCCGCCACCAACTAGGGTTCAAGCCGCAATGCTTTAGGGCACTTTCTG